>NC_074679.1:10056906-10061906 GCF_029448725.1 Salvelinus fontinalis
GTGTGTATATTTGTATGTAATTGTGTGTGTGTGTGTATATTTGTATGTAATTGTGTGTGTGTGTGTGTGTGTGTGTGTGTATATTTGTATGTAATTGTGTGTGTGTGTGTGTGTGTGTGTGTGTGTGTGTGTGTGTAATTGTGTGTGTGTGTAGTTGTAGGTAGTGCATTCGGAAAGTATTCAGACCGCTTGACTTTTCACATTTTGTTGTTACAGCCTTATTCTACAAATTACATTTGTTATTTTTTTCCTCAATCTACACACAATACCCCATAATGACGTCACAATACCCCGTAATGACATCACAATACCCCGCAATGACGTCACAATACCCCACAATGACGTCACAATACCCCACAATGACGTCACAATACCCCATAATAACAAAGTAAAAACAGGCTTTTTAGAATTTTTTGCAAACAATAAAATAAAAATAAAAACTGAAATATCACATTCAGTATTCAGACCCTTTACTCTGTACTTTGTTGTAGCACCTTTGGCAGCGATTACAATCTTGAGTCTTCTTGGGTATGACGGTACAAGCTTGGCACACCTGTATTTGGGGAGTTTCTCCCATTCTTCTCTGCAGATCCTCTCAAGCTCTGTCAGGTTGGATGGGGAGCGTCGCTGCACAGCTATTTTCAGGTCTCTCCAGAGATGTTCGATCGGGTTCAATTCCAGGCTCTGGCTGGGCCACTGAAGGACCTTCGGAGACTTGTCCCAAAGCCAATCCTGCATTGTCATGGCTGTGTGCTTAGGGTCGTTGTCCTGTTGGAAGGTGAACCTTCGTCCCAGTCTGAGGTCCTGAGCGCTCAGGAGCAGGTTTTCATCAAGGATCTCTGTACTTTCCTCCGTTCATCTTTCCCTCGATCCTGACTAGTCTCTCAGTCCCTCCCGCTGAAAAACATCCCCACAGCATGATGCTGCCACCACCATGCTTCACCGTAGTGATGGTGCCAGGTTTCCTCCAGATGTGACGCTTGGCATTCAGGCCAAAGAGTTCAATCTTGCTTTCATCAGACCAGAGAATCTTGTTTCTCATGGTCTGAGAGTCCTTTAGGTGCCTTTTGGCAACTCCAAGCGGGCTGTCATGTGCCTTTTACTGAGGAGTGGCTTCCTTCTGGCCACTCAACCATAAAGGCCTGATTGGTGGAGTGCTGCATAGATGGTTGTCCTTCTGGAAGGTTCTTCCATCTCCAGAGGAACTCTGGAGCTCTGTCAGAGTGACCATCAGGTTCTTGGTCACCTCCCTGACCAAGGCCCTTCTCCCCGATTGCTCAGTTTGGCTGGGTGGACAGCTCTAGGAAGTGTCTTGGTGGTTCCAAACTTCTTCCATTTAAGAATGATGGAGGTCACTGTGTTCTTGGGGACCTTCAAATGGTGCAGACATTTTTTGGTACCCTTCCACAGATCTGTGCCTCGACACAATCCTGTCTCGGAGCTCTACGGACAATTCCTTTGACCTCATTGCTTGGTTTTTACTCTGACATGCACTGTCAACTGTGCCTTTCCAAATCATGTCCAATCAATTGAATTTACAGCAGGTGGACTCCAATCAAGTTGTAGAAACATCTCAAGTATGATCAATGGAAACAGGATGCACCTGAGCTCAGTTTAAAGTCTCATATCAAAAAGGGTCTGAATATTTATCAAAATAAGGTATTTCTAAAAAATGACAAAAAACAACAACTGTTTTCGCTTTGTCATTATAGGTTATTATTGTGTGTAGATTGATGAGGAATTGTTTTATTTAATCAATTTTAGAATGAGGCTGTAACGTAACAAAATGTGGAAAAAGTCAAAAGGGGTCTGAATGCTTTCCCAAGGCATCGTCTATTATATTATAGTTACTATATATCACTATTATTAATATGTATGTTTGTGTTAATATATTATATTATAGTTACTATATATCACTATTATTAATATGTATGTTTGTGTTAATATATTATATTATAGTTACTATATATCACTATTATTAATATGTATGTTTGTGTTATTATATTATAGTTACTATATATCACTATTATTAATATGTATGTTTGTGTTAATATATTATATTATAGTTACTATATATCACTATTATTAATATGTATGTTTGTGTTAATATATTATATTATAGTTACTATATATCACTATTATTAATATGTTTGTGTTAATACCTTTATAATACTCTTCTTCTTCTACGTAACGTGACAGCCCAAAGTCTCCCAGTTTGACACAGTCTGCAGACGCCACCAACACGTTCCTCACAGCTATATCTCTAACCAATCACAATAGAGAAATTGAACTATATTAACCAATCACAGTAGAGAAACTAAACAATATCAAAAGATCCAATGGAGCTGTTATCATTTCTGGGTAACAATTAAAGCAGCAATCAGCAGTAGAAAAGAATAACACATTTTTCTTCCCCGCCCCTGTTTTGGTAAAAAGCTGAGGGATGAGGGGGCTGGAGAAATGTAACCACTCTCAAATTCATAGACAGAACAATGGATGCAAGGAATGACCATCCATGATCTGAAAATGATCGTTTTAACCATGTTTGAGGCTATATAGTGTTTCTTTACATGACCTTTTGTTTACAAGTAAAACTATAAAATAAGTTTATATTTTGGTTACGGCAGTTCAACCAAGCTCACGAGTCATTTATACATTTATATATTCGTCAAGAATCAATATTTACATATCATAAATTTATAAATCCAAAAATGCATGTAGTAATGATGCCGATTACCCCTTTAAGTATCTTGTCCCACCCCAAAAAAATGTAAATAACAAAAAAGCTTCTTAGCAAAGAAAACCAACTTTCTCAAATAAGAGCTGGGACTGTCTGGTAGTGGTCTGAGTGGGGAAACTGAAAACCAGCTGCTATTGGCAGAGAGGTTTGGAACTCTTTTTCTTATTGGTCTATTAACTAATTTCCCACCTGATGATGTCACCAGGCCAGAACTCCATCCCACCAAAACAGGCAGAAATTTCAGGTGGTCTTTTCAAACAGCTCTTACACTAAAATGACATTATCATAATTTTCACCATTTCACAGTATTATTCCAACCTCATAGTGTGGAAATATAACACAAGAAAATCACACTTTTGGCTGCACTGGGTCTTTAACCAATCCACAATGCCGGGATGAAACCATATTAACCAAGGTTGACCAATAAGAGAGAAACACAGTCAGAAATGAATCATTCAGCCAATGAGGAAGCAGACTTTGAGGGCTGACTGCAGAAGTGGTATGATGCTTATGGGGCTGATGAAACAGGCATTCAACTTCCTCTCTGGGTTAAAAGGGGAAATCTGCAGTTCAAACAACAACAAAGCAGTCACCCTGCCAGCTGAGCGGTTGAAGGAATTCATAGGAAAGCTGAGGGGTTGAAGGAATTCATAGGAAAGCTGAGGGGTTGAAGGAATTCATAGGAAAGCTGAGGGGTTGAAGGAATTCATAGGAAAGCTGAGGGGTTGAAAATAAATGTGTTCACAAACAGAATAAAAACAGCTGATACGTTGGGTTCTAATGGAGACGTTGAGCTCATGAGGCATTTAGAGGTTATTCATTTAAAATGGTGATTTCCCCTTTAAACTACTTCCTGTAAACAACATGACGTTCAGATGTGCGAAGCCAGGGAAAGCAGGGACGTGAATGTAGCGCGTGTGTTACCTGTGTACCATGTTCAGCCCCTCTAGGTACGCCAGGGCTTTACAGACCTGTAGACTATACAGTACCAGAGTCACACTGGTCAGAGACCTCTGCTGCTCCACAAGGTAGGTGCCCAACTACACACACACACACACACACACACACACACACACACACACACACACACACACACACACACACACACACACACACACACACACAGAGAGAGAGAGAGATGTGGGTTATCTCTATACATTATCTTGCTCTACTCCTTGATGTGATGCATTCTGGGCCAGTGCGTGACTTCATTTATTCATGAGGCAGACTGGTGACATCACACAAAACCTCTGACCCCTCGTGAACTGGTCTCGGGACCCTCACCTCTCCGTACTCGTACAGCTCCATGACGATCCACACAGGGTCCACCTCAATGACGCCGATCAGACGTACAATGTGAGGATGATCTAGAGTCTTCATCAACACTGACAGAGACAGAGATACAGAAAGAGAGACACAGATGGAGACAGAGAGAGACACAGAGAGAGAGAGAGAGAGAGAGACAGAGAGACACAGATGGAGACAGAGAGAGACACAGAGAGAGAGAGAGAGAGAGAGAGAGAGACAGAGAGACACACAGAGAGACACAGCAAGAGAGAGACAGAGAGAGAGAGAGAGAGAGAGAGAGAGAGAGAAATAATGTGGTTCACATTCGTGACGTTGTACGCCATTTTCAGGGACCACTTTTGGTTCAGAACTACTTTTGGTTCTTTCAGAACTATCGGCTAAAATGAAAAGAGTCATTAGAGCTACAGTACTCACCAGCTTCACTCATAAACTTCTCCTTTACGTCAGCAGAACAGTCTTTACATGTCTTCACTGCTACACGTACACGCTCCCCTGTCTACATTACACACACACACACACAGGAGAGGAATCCAATTTAGAAGAATTGAGATGCAGAGAGGAGAATTGATGTCAGAGCCAGAGGGAAAGTGATGTCAGAGCCAGAGGGGAAGTGATGTCAGAGCCAGAGGGGAAGTGATGTCAGAGACAGAGGGGAAGTGATGTCAGTGCCAGAGGGGAAGTGATGTCAGTGCCAGAGGGGAAGTGATGTCAGTGCCAGAGGGGAAGTGATGTCAGTGCCAGAGGGGAAGTGATGTCAGTGCCAGAGGGGAAGTGATGTCAGTGCCAGAGGGGAAGTGATGTCAAAGACTTGCCGGGCTTTTGTAGACTCCATCATGCACTTCTCCGAAGAAGCCCTCCCCCAGGATACGCCCCAGGTAAATTTCATCTCTGGAGAGGCTATACCTGCACCCTGATACACACACACACACACACACACACACACACACACACA
>NC_074679.1:10066906-10069406 GCF_029448725.1 Salvelinus fontinalis
ATCATCTTACGTAGAGCCTTGGACTGGGGATCAAAACAGATACAGTGAGCTTCAACATGACTGGTTCCCATGACTGGCAATGCACAAACAATACGTTCAAAAATATAAACAATAGAATTAGAGAGAGAAACTCAAAATACCAACATGTGAGAAATACTGTATTTTATTAATCTTTCAATGGAACCAACCAAAATCATTCAATTATTTAATACAAAATTAAATTTAGCCAAAATCAAGGTTCCATAATTATTGGCACTCCTCATTTAGTACTTAGTGCCACCACCTCTGGCAAGGATAACCACATGGTGTCTTTTCCTGTAATGTTTGACAAGGTTAAGGAACACATTTGGAGGGATTTTGAACCATTCCTCTATGCAGATCCTTTCAACATCCTTCACATTCTTGGGTTTGCGCTTATCAACTGCCCTCTTCCACTCAGCCCACAGGTTTTCGATTGGATTGTGGTCCGGCGACTGAGATGGCCATGGCAGAACATTGATTTTGTTGTTACAGAACCATTTCTGTGTGGATCTTGAGGTATGTTTTGGGTCATTGTTTTGTTGGAAAGTCCACCTACGTCCAAGTCCCAGCCTTCTGGCAGAGGCAACCAGATTGTCAGCCAAAATTGACTGATACTTGGTGGAATTCATTATGCCATCAATCTTAACCAGTGCCTCTGGACCTCTAGAAATTAAAACAGCCCCAAAACATCACTGACCCCCCACCATATTTCACCGTGGGTATGAGGTGCCTCTCCTTGTATGCATCTCTGTTTCGACGCCAAACATGCCGATGCTGTCTCTGACCAAAACGTTACATTTTGGTCTCATCTGACCAGAGCACCTTCTTCCAGTCATAATTGAAATGACGTTTGACAAACTCCAAGCGCTTGCGTCTGTGTCTTGTGGTCAGAAAGGGCTTTCTTCTGGCAACCCTTCCAAAGAGCCTGTGGTTGTGGAGGTGGCGTCTGATGGTGCTTTTTGAAACCTGATGACCCCAAGACGCCACCAAGGCCTGCAATTCTTTTACAGTGATTCTTGGGGATTTTGTGCCTTCTCTCTCACCATCCTCCCTATCCTGGGGGGCGAAATGAATTTGCATCCTCTACCCGTGAGGTTTTCAACTGTTCCATATCTTTAGAATGTTTTAATAATTGCCCTGACAGTACTCAGTGTTTTTAAAACTGTATAAACTGCCTTCATTTTGCTGGACCACAGGAAGAGTAGCTAATGGGGCTCCATAAGAAATACATAACTGTATAAACTGCCTTCATTTTGCTGGACCACAGGAAGAGTAGCTAATGGGTCTCCATAAGAAATACATAACTGTATAAACTGCCTTCATTTTGCTGGACCACAGGAAGAGTAGCTAATGGGTCTCCATAAGAAATACATAACTGTATAAACTGCCTTCATTTTGCTGGACCACAGGAAGAGTAGCTAATGGGACTCCATAAGAAATACATAACTGTATAAACTGCCTTCATTTTGCTGGACCACAGGAAGAGTAGCTAATGGGTCTCCATAAGAAATACATAACTGTATAAACTGCCTTCATTTTGCTGGACCACAGGAAGAGTAGCTAATGGGACTCCATAAGAAATACAGATACAGTGGTTTATTCAATCGTTTGTGGATCTTCTTGTTGCCATTAACAGATTCATGAAGGTCTACGACCATTTGTCTCTCTTGAACTGCCAGTTCTTTTGTTTTCTTCATGGTGTTGGATGACAGCGGGATATTACAGGCGTGTTACCTCATTTTTATACCCTAGTGAAAAAGGAAGTGATGTAATGGCTTAATATAGTTCCTTAAGACTTAGATAAACTTAAAAAATATATATAATTTAATTCCTGTTTTAATGTTGGTAGATGTTATTTAATTTAATCTGTAAGGGTGCCCTTAATTGTGACACCTTGAATTGGAGGACATTGATTTTTAATTAAATCAATAAATGATTTTGGTGGATTCCATTGAAACATTAATAAAGTACAGTATTTCTCAAGTTGGTATTTTGAGTTTCTCTCTATAATTATATTGTTTATATGTTTTAAAGTATTGTTTGTGAATTGCCAGTCAGTGGTGCCAGTAGTTTTGGAGCCCACTGTATACATCAATTAATCACTTATCAACACACGGTCAATACATTTCTACACACACACACACATCACCTATCAACACATGGTCAATACACACACACACACATCACCTATCAACACATGGTCAATACACACACACATCACCTATCAACACATGGTCAATACACACACACATATATACATATATATATATGGTCAAAAGTTTTAGACTATCTACTCATTCAAGGGGTTTTCTTTATTTTTACTATTTTCTACATTGTAGAATAATAGTGAAGACATCAACACTATGAAATAACACATATGGAATCATGTAGTAACCAAAACAAGTGTTAAACAATTCAAAACATATTTTATATTTGAGATTCTTCAAATAGCCACCCTTTGCCTTGATGACAGCCTTGC
>NC_074679.1:10074406-10089406 GCF_029448725.1 Salvelinus fontinalis
TCTCCTAGAGATGAACGTACTTTGGTGCGAAAAGTGCAAACCAATCCCAGAACAACAGCAAAGGACCCTGTGAAGATGCTGGAGGAAACAGGTACAGAAGTATCTATATCCACAGTAAAAACGAGTCCTATATCGACATAACCTGAAAGGCTGCTCAGCAAGGAAGAAGCCACTGCTCCAAAACCGCCATTAAAAAAGCCAGACTACGGTTTGCAACTGCACATGGGGACAAAGATCGTACTTTTTGGAGAAATGTCCTCTGGTCTGATGAAACAAAAATAGAACTATTTGGCCATAATGACCATCGTTATGTTTGGAGGAAAAAGGGGGAGGCTTGCAAGCCGAAGAACACCATCCCAACCGTGAAGCGCGGGAGTGGCAGCATCATGTTGTGGGGGTGCTTTGCTGCAGGAGGGACTGGTGCACTTCACAAAATAGATGGCATCATGAGAAAGGGAAATTATGTGGATATATTGAAGCAACATCTCAAGACATCAGTCAGGAAGTTAAAGCTTGGTCGCAAATGGGGGTTCCAAATGGACAATGACCCCCAAGCATACTTCCAAAGTTGTGGCAAAATGGCTTAAGGACAACAAAGTCAATGTATTGGAGTGGCCTTCACAAAGCCCTGACCTCAATCATATAGAACATTTATGGGCAGAACTGAAAAAGCGTGTGCGAGCAAGGAGGCCTACAAACCTGACTCGGCTACACCAGCTCTGTCAGGAGGAATGGGCCAAAATTCACCCAACTTATTGTGGGAAGCTTGTGGAAGGCTACCCAAAATGTTTGACCCAAGTTAAACAATTTAAAGGCAATGCTACCAAATACTAATTTGTGACCCACTGGGAATGTGATGAAAGAAGCAAAAGCTGACATAAATAATTCTCTCCAGTATTATTCTGACATTTCACATTCTTAAAATAAAGTGGTGATCCTAACTGACCTAAAACAGGGAATTTTTACTAGGACTAAATGTCAGGAATTGTGAAAAACTGAGCTTAAAGGTCTATGTAAACTTCCGACTTCAACTGTACATCACTTATCAACACATGCTCGAAACATATATGGGGCTAGTGGTTAGAGCGTTGGACTAGTAACCGAAAGGTTGCAAGTTCAAATCCCCGAGCTGACAAGGTACAAATCTGTCGTTCTGCCCCTGAACAAGGCAGTTAACCCACTGTTCCTAGGCCATCATTGAAAATAAGAATTTGTTCTTAACTGACTTGCCTAGTTAGATAAAGGATAAATAAAAAAAATATATACATCAATACATCACTTATCTATACATCACGTATCAACACATGGTGAATACATCACTTATCAATACATACATACTTGTCAATACATCACTTAATACATATATACATCACTTATCAACACATGGTGAATAGATAACTAATACCTCTGGAATAGTTGCTGGACCATCTAGTTATCAATATAAAATGTTAAAGTCAATAAAATAAAATAATTAAATCAATCCAGTACCTTCATGTTGTCAGTCATCTCCTTGGGGAAGAACAGTCCCAGCCCTACATCCTTCCTGTACAGACGCACGCAAAAACAGACACAATGTCCATTAATTACACACACAATCAATGAGCCCCCACCACACCCAATTACAGAACCATAACCAACCTTCCCAGGCAGTACTTACTCTAACAGTTCATAGTTGGACTTTTTCTCCAGTCCATTGGGGTTCATGTCTTTATAGAATCTCCTGTAGGGGGAAACACACGCATGTGAGTATTTGGTGGATTGAATGGAAGGCTGTGTGTGTTATTTAAGGGTTAAAAGGGTTAGGTTAAGAATGGGACTTAATTGTTTAGTCCCCACAAGGATGGTAAAAGTAATACGTTTGTGTCGGAGGGTTGTTACCTGATCTCCAGACAACCTAACTGCAAGGCCATCCCATCACTCACTTTACTGGCATAGTGCTGCATGTAGTCACTTCTCACCTGACAAGGTGTTTAGAAATATACACTTTAAGGATCAGAACTGTACAACAATCCTGCTTACAAATAAAACACCACAGACAGACAGTCAGACAGTGACAGTCCGAGAGATGGTCATAGAGAGTCAGAGAGACAGGCAGACAGTTAGACAGACAGAGAGACAGACAGAGACAGTCAGAGACCGGCAGAGAGACAGTCAGACAGACAGACAGAGACAGACAGACAGACAGACAGACAGACAGTCAGAGAGGCAGACAGTCAGTCAGAGACAGACAGACAGACAGAGAGGCAGACAGTCAGAGAGAGTGAGGGACAGTCAGAGAGACAGTCAGAGAGACAGGCAGTCAGAGAGAGAGAGGGACAGACAGAGAGGCAGTCAGAGAGAGAGAGAGAGACAGTCAGAGAGAGAGGCAGACAGTCAGAGAGAGTGAGGGACAGTCAGAGAGGCAGTCAGAGAGACAGTCAGAGAGGCAGTCAGAGAGGCAGTCAGAGAGGCAGTCAGAGAGACAGGCAGTCAGAGAGTCAGTCAGAGAGTCAGTCAGAGAGTCAGTCAGAGAGTCAGTCAGAGAGTCAGTCAGAGAGTCAGTCAGAGAGTCAGTCAGAGAGTCAGTCAGAGAGGCAGTCAGAGAGGCAGGCAGTCAGAGAGGCAGTCAGAGAGACAGGCAGTCAGAGAGGCAGTCAGAGAGACAGGCAGTCAGAGAGGCAGTCAGTCAGAGAGGCAGTCAGTCAGAGAGGCAGTCAGTCAGAGAGGCAGTCAGTCAGAGAGGCAGTCAGTCAGAGAGGCAGTCAGAGAGGCAGTCAGAGAGGCAGTCAGAGAGGCAGTCAGAGAGGCAGTCAGAGAGGCAGTCAGAGAGACAGTCAGAGAGACAGTCAGAGAGACAGTCAGAGAGACAGTCAGAGAGAGAGAGGGACAGTCAGAGAGACAGTCAGAGAGACAGTCAGAGAGACAGTCAGAGAGACAGTCAGAGAGACAGGCAGTCAGAGAGAGAGAGGGACAGTCAGAGAGGCAGTCAGAGAGACAGTCAGAGAGACAGTCAGAGAGACAGTCAGAGAGACAGTCAGAGAGACAGTCAGAGAGACAGTCAGAGAGACAGGCAGTCAGAGAGGCAGTCAGAGAGACAGTCAGAGAGACAGTCAGAGAGACAGTCAGAGAGACAGTCAGAGAGACAGTCAGAGAGACAGTCAGAGAGACAGTCACCAACCTGCTGGTAGAAGTAGAGCAGTGTGGTTCTGTCCTCTTTAAACTTCTCTATGAAGTCGGCAGGGATGTACCTAATGCGCAGGTCATATCTGAACACACAGGGGTTAGAGGTTAATGTTTAGAGGTCAGGAGCAAGAGGCAGTCACTATCTGGACAAATTACAAAGTCGTAAGCCATGACTAGTTCTAAAATGTCTCTTAAAAATCAGATTTTAAACCTAACTTTAACCCTAATCTTAACCACACTACAAACCTTATTCATAACCCTAATCTTATATTAAGACCGAAAAGCACATTTTAGTTTTCATATAGTTTTTTTTTGTAGTGGGAACCCGGAGCAAGAGATCATGTGCTAGAGGTCAGGGCCTAGAGGTCAGGGGTTACCTCCACTCTGCCTCCAGATGCTGTTGTTCGTAGCGTAGCTGCAGTTCTGACACGGTGAGGCCGGGGTGCAGCCAGTGGAGCTCAGCTGACTTCAGGTGTTTCAGCAGCAGGCCGTAGCAGAGGGAGTGTTGAATGTCTGGACCCACACATCCACTGGACAACACCGCTGATATTATGTTCTGGAACGGTTAAGGTATTATAGTACACGATACAGTATAGTAGTGTAGGGGGTCGTAGCAGAGGGTATGTTGAATGTCTGGACCCACACATCCAGAGGACAACACCGTAACATAACAATATTATAGTAGAAATATATTATAGTGGAAATATATTATAGTAGAAATATAAGAAATATATTATAGTAGAAATATATTATAGTAGAAATATATTACAGAGGAAATATATTACAGAGGAAATATATTATAGAGGAAATATATATTATAGAGGAAATATATTACAGAGGAAATATATATTATAGAGGAAATATATTACAGGGGAAATATATTATAGTAGAAATATATATTATAGGGGAAATATATTATAGTAGAAATATATATTACAGAGGAAATATATTATAGTAGAAATATATATTACAGAGGAAATATATTATAGTAGAAATATATATTATAGGGGAAATATATTATAGTAGAAATATATTATAGTAGAAATATATTATAGTAGAAATATATATTATAGTAGAAATATATATTATAGTAGAAATATATATTATAGTAGAAATATATATTATAGTAGAAATATATTATAGTGGAAATATATTATAGTGGAAATATGAATAATACTACAGTAGTAATATTAGTACGTCAATACTATAATAATAGTATACTGTATATATATTAGTGACCCATAGAGTTCAGTCCTCTCTACAGTAAACTAGTAGTTTAGATGTTAAGTTCCCTACACTCCCTAGAAAAAAAGGTGCTATTTAGAACCTAAAATGGTTCTTTGGCTGTCCCCATAGGAGAACCATTTGAAGAACATTTATTGGTTCTAGGTCGAACTGTTTTGGTTCCAGATAAAACCCTTTTGCGTTCTGTGTAGAAACCTTTCCACAGAGGGTTCTACTTGGAACACAAAAGGGTTCTCCTATGGGTACAGCCTGAAGAACCCTTCTTTTTCTACCAGTGTATATGGGGGACGTTGAGAGGTTCTGAACCGGTTCAGACTGACATGTTGGTGTACAGAGCGGTGTGTGAAAGCCGTAGGGTCCCGTGCTTTATAATGCCAGAAAGACCCATCTGTCTGCTCTCTGTTTCCACTCTCTCCGTGGAGGTGACTTGAAGTGTCAGGATTCAGACGCAAACATTTGACCAGGGTGTGGCACAATGTGTCACATTTTCTGGCCTATCCTGACAAAATAATGAATTCGCTCTCCTTCTGAGCGACAGAGCCCAACCTGGGAGACGGCATATGAAAGGTGACAGTCTAGAAAATCAAATAGCTGTGTTCTCATCGCACTGTGATATTCTAAACCAGTTCATAGAATTGAAACAAGACCACTTTCTCTTGGTCACAGACAGGCAAAATCTCTTGGTGATTAAAGCTGCAGTTGTACCGAGCCTGAATGCTGTCTCTGAGCTGCTAAGTGGACGTTATATGAAAGTTAATTGAAATGGTGCCAATATTGTACTGTCACTAAGTATGATAACTGCAAAAAATATATAACACAATATGTAAAGTGTTGGTCTCACGTTTCATGAGCTGAAATAAAAGATCCCAGAAATGTTCTATATGTACAAAAGGCTTATTTCTCTAAAATGTTGTGCACAAATTGTTGACATCCCTGTTAGTGAGCATTTCGCCTTTCCACCTGACAGGTGTGGCATATCAAGAAAATGATTAAACAGCAAGATCATTACACAGGTGCACCTCGTCCTGGGGACAATAAAAGGCTACTCTAAAATGTGCAGTTTTGTCACACAACACAATACCACAAATGTCTCAGGTTGAGGGAGCATGCAATTGGCATGCTGACTGAAGGAATATCCACCAGAGCTGTTGCCAGAGAATTGAATGTTCATTTCTCTACCATAAGCCGCCTCGAATGTCATTTTAGAGAATTTGGCATTTTGTTTAACTGGCCTCACAACTGCAGACAACATGTATGGCGTCATGTGGGCGAGCGGTTTGCTGATGTCAATGTTGTGAAGAGAGTGCCCCATGGTGGCGGTGGGGTTATGGTATGGGCAGCCAAAAGCTACAGACAACCAATACAACAGCATTTTATCGATGGCAATTTGAATGCACATAGATACGGTGACGAGATCCTGAGGCCCGTTGTGGCGCCATTCATCCACTACCATCACCTCATGTTCCAGCATGAGATCCTGAGGCCCGTTGTGGCGCGGAAGCTGAAAATGTCCCAGTTCTTCGATGGCCTGCATATTGACCAGACATGCCACCCATTGAGCCTGTTTGGGATGACCTGGATCGACGTGTACGACAGCGTGTTCCCGCCAATATCCAGCAACTTCAACACAGTCATTGAAGAGGAGTGGGACAACATTCCACAGGCCAGAATCAACAGCCTGATCAAGTCTATGTGAAGGAAATGTGTCGTGCTGCATGAAGAAAATGGTGCTGACTGGTGTTCTGATCGACGGGCACTACCTTTTTATTTTAACATGTCTGTGACCAACCGAGGCATATTTGTATTCCCAGTCATGTGAAATCCATAGATTAGGACCTAATGAATTTATTTCAATTGACTGATTTCCTTATATAAACTGTAACATCTTTTAAAGTGTTGCATGTTGCACCTCGAGCTCAACTTCGACAAGATGGAACTACTCTTCCTCCCGAGGAAGGCCTCCCCGCTCCAAGATCTCTCCACCACGGTTGATATCTCCACGGTGTCCCCCTCCCAGAGTGCAAAGAACCTTGGCATAACCCTGGACAACAAAAAACCCTGTCGTTCTCTGAAAACATCAAAGCAGTGACTAGCTCCTGCAGGTTCATGCTCTACAACATCTGTAGAGTACAACTCTACCTCACACAGGAAGCGGCGCAGGTCCTAATTGAGGCACTTGTCATCTCCCATTTAGAATAGTGCAACTCGCTGTTGGCTGGGCTCCCCGCTTGTGCATTTAAACCCCTGCAACTTATCCAGAACGCTGCAGACCGCCTGGTGTTCAACCTTCCCAAATTCTCCCATGTCACCTCACTCCTCCACACACTCCACCATGGTGTTTACCTACGGAGCAACAAGAGGAACTGCCCCTCCCTACCTTCAGGCTCTGCTCAAACCCTACACCCCAACTCGAGCATTCCATTCTGCCATCTCTGGTCTCTTGGCCCTCCCATGCCTACGGGAGGGAAGATCCCGCTCAGCCCAGTCCAAGCTCTTCTCTGTCCTGGCACCCCAATGGTGGAACCAGCTTCCCCCTGAAGCTAGGACAGCAGAGTCCCTGCCCATCTTCCCCCTGAAGCTAAGACAGCAGAGTCCCTGTTCATCTTCCCCCTGAAGCTAGGACAGCAGAGTCCCTGCCCATCTTCCCCCTGAAGCGAGGACAGCAGAGTCCCTGTTCATATTCCCCCTGAAGCTAGGACAGCAGAGTCCCTCCCCATCTTCCCCCTGAAGCGAGGACAGCAGAGTCCCTGCCCATCTTCCCCCTGAAGCTAGGACAGCAGAGTCCCTGCCCATATTCCCCCTGAAGCTAGGACAGCAGAGTCCCTGCCCATCTTCCCCCTGAAGCTAGGACAGCAGAGTCCCTGCCCATCTTCCCCCTGAAGCTAGGACAGCAGAGTCCCTGCCCATATTCCCCCTGAAGCTAGGACAGCAGAGTCCCTGCCCATATTCCCCCTGAAGCTAGGACAGCAGAGTCCCTGCCCATCGTCCCCCTGAAGCTAGGACAGCATAGTCCCTGCCCATCTTCCCCCTGAAGCTAAGACAGCAGAGTCCCTGTCCATATTCCCCCTGAAGCTAGGACAGAAGAGTCCCTGCCCATCTTCCCCCTGAAGCTAGGACAGCAGAGTCCCTGCCCATCTTCCCCCTGAAGCTAGGACAGCAGAGTCCCTGTCCATCTTCCCCCTGAAGCTAGGACAGCAGAGTCCCTGCCCATCTCCAAAACAACAATAAAACATTCACCAACACTTGCACTTGACTCCCAACATTTCGAGCTCTGACTTTTGTGATGTGGTTGAATGCACTCACTAACTGTAAGTCATGTCCCACCTAGCTATCTGAAGATAAATACATTCACTAACTGTAAGTCATGTCCCACCTAGCTATCTGAAGATGAATACACTCACTAACTGTAAGTCATGTCCCACCTAGCTATCTGAAGATGAATACACTCACTAACTGTAAGTCATGTCCCACCTAGCTATCTGAAGATGAATACACTCACTAACTGTAAGTCATGTCCCACCTAGCTATCTGAAGATGAATACACTCACTAACTGTAAGTCATGTCCCACCTAGCTATCTGAAGATGAATACACTCACTAACTGTAAGTCATGTCCCACCTAGCTATCTGAAGATGAATGCACTCACTAACTGTAAGTCATGTCCCACCTAGCTATCTGAAGATGAATACACTCACTAACTGTAAGTCATGTCCCACCTAGCTATCTGAAGATGAATACACTCACTAACTGTAAGTCATGTCCCACCTAGCTATCTGAAGATGAATGCACTCACTAACTGTAAGTCATGTCCCACCTAGCTATCTGAAGATAAATACACTCACTAACTGTAAGTCATGTCCCACCTAGCTATCTTAAGATAAATACACTCACTAACTGTAAGTCACTCTGGATAAGAGCATCTGCTAAATTACTAAAATGTAAAATGTAAAATATTGTTAAATATTATGTATTTACTATTACATGTTTTACTTTTCTATTATTTCTCTATGTTCTTTATCACCACATTGTTGGAAATATTACTACGCGGAGGAAAAGAAACTAACCAATGTCCCGTAAGTAAGCATTTCACTGTTAGTCTAAACCTGTTGTTACAAAGCATTTCACTGTTAGTCTACACCTGTTGTTTACCAAGCATTTCACTGTTAGTCTAAACCTGTTGTTTACCAAGCATTTCACTGTTAGTCTAAACCTGTTGTTTACCAAGCATTTCACTGTTAGTCTACACCTGTTGTTTACGAAGCATCTGATGAATAACATTTGATTTGATTCCAACAATCAAAGGTTTGATGATGAGTTGAGGTGTGTAAAACTAAAATGTGTACCCTTTGGGCAACAAACACTGCTTTAGTACATTAGAGTGTCTAGTTTCAGAAACAGACGCCTCACAAGTCCTCAACTGGCAGCTTCATTAAATAGTACCTGCAAAACACCAGTCTCAACGTCAACAGTGAAGAGGCGACTCCAGGATGCTGGCCTTCTAGGCAGAGTTCCTCTGTCCAGTGTCTGTGTTCTTTTGCCCATATTAATCTTTTATTTTTATTGGCCAGTCTGAGATATGCCTTTTTCTTTGCAACTCTGCCAAGAAGGCCAGCATCCCGGAGTCGCCTCTTCACTGTTGATGTTGAGACTGGTGTTTTGCGGGTACTATTTAATGACGCTGCCAGTTGAGGACTTGTGAGGTGTCTGTTTCTGAAACTAGACACTAATGTACTTGTCCTCTTGCTCAGTTGTGCACCGGGGCCTCCCACTCCTCTTTCTATTCTGGTTAGAGCCAGTTTGCACTGTTCTGTGAAGGGAGGAGTACACGGCGTTGTACGAGATCTTCCGTTTCTTGGCAATTTCTCACATGGAATAGCCTTCATTTCTCAGAACAAGAATAGACTGACGAGTTTCAGAAGAAAGTTATTTGTTTCTGGCCATTTTGAGCCTGTAATCGAACGCACAAATGCTCCAGATACTCAACTAGTCTAAAGAAGGCCAGTTTTAATTGCTTCTTTAATCAGTTTTCAGCTGTGCTAACATAATTGCAAAAGGGTTTTCTAATGATCTATTAGCCTTTTTAAAATTATAAACTTGGATTTGCAAACACAACGTGCCATTGGAACACAGGAGTGATGGTTGCTGATAATGGGCCTCTGTACGCATATGTAGATATTCCATAAAAAATCTGCCGTTTCCAGCTACAGTAGTCATTTACAACATTAACAATGTCTACACTGTATTTCTGCTCAATTTGATGTTATTTTAATGGACCAAAAAATGTGCTTTTCTTTCAAAAACAAGGACATATCTAAGTGACCCCAAACTTTTGAATGAATATATATATACTATCGTTCAAAAGTATTATTTTTATATATATATATATATATATATATATATATATATATACACACACACTACAGTATAATGACAATGATAGTACAGTAATGTCACTAACCCGTACAGTCATGCCCTCATGACAGCGGACTAGTTTAAAGTTCTTCCCCAAGTTAGCACTGTTGCTGGTGAAACACACTTTGATGATCTTTGTTGGACCGCCGTCCCCAGCAACCGTCGTCTGGGAAATGTCCGAGGACTTTGATTGGCCATAGGTCTCCACAACCTTCCAAGACAATGTGCTGCTGTCACCTGACATCACAGCACACACGGTCACCCTGACACACACGCACGCACACACACACACACACACACTCACAGCATCCCCACTTCACACCTGGAGAAAGGGAAAGAGAGAGGTCAATACATTAGACTGGAACTAACATCGAACTGTGTTGTGGTTAATCATCCCTGGAGCTTGCCACTGTTTCCTAGTTTTCCAGCGTGTGTGTGTGTGTGTGTGTGTGTGTGTGTGTGTGTGTGTGTGTGTGTGTGTGTGTGTGTGTGTGTGTGTGTGTGTGTGTGTGTGTGTGTGTGTGTGTGTGTGTGTGTGTGTGTCACACAAGCTGAGCATGTACACACATGTGGGGATGTAGCAATGCTTCCTGTGTGTGTGTGTGTGTGTGTACGCATAAAAAGGTGTGGACTCCTATGGCACTCCTTAGTCAACACTAGAAACCACATCCGAGCCGACAACAGGGTTTACTCAACACGTTAACCAGGTAGACACGCCACACACTCACTAGCTGAGACAGGACCTAGAGGGCAATACAATTATATATGTCATTCCTTCCTTTAGCACACGTTCTTATAGAAAATAAATGTACAGACACACACACACACACATTTTCCCCCTTACGGGTGGTGCCGGGAATCAAACCCACTATTCTGGCATTGCAACTGCCACGCTCTACCGACTGAGCTACAGAGGACCTCCAGCTGATTTGGAAGCTCTGACTTCAGATAAAACACGGTCAATTCAGACCTAAAAAAGACAGGCGGTGGTAAAGAAACACATGAGGAAACAGAGGAGGACAGGAAGAGGAAGTGACAGAGACAGATGTACCACAGTGCAGACAGGGTTTCCATCACCAACCATCACTTCCACCACTGTGAAAGGGGAGCAGAGGAGAGCAAAGGGTTGTGTTTACCTCCAGTCTGAGGGAAAGATGTTTCGCAATTGGAAATGTATTGAATTGAATCAATACATGTGAAATATATCTGCGGGCTACCTTAGTTACGATATGACAACATCACCGTGGAAACATCAGAACTTCCAGATAACGCACCCTCCTACACTACCATCCTACCATCCGTCACCATCCTACACCACCTGTGTCAGTCACTCTGTGTGTGTCCAACACCCCGCCAGGTCTATTTCTATAGACACAAGCACTATTCACGACACAAACTTTTCACACACCCCTTGTTGGCGGAGAGAACATTTTGCACGATTAAAGCTTATTTCCTGCAATTCTACACATTTTGCCACGTCTTATGTGTATACATGTGATATTCCAGTGACTCAAACACGACAACAAAATCTATGTATCTATCTAAAAAAATATATGTTTAGCTGACATGTGGTAGTTGATCTGGACTTTTCTGACAAGTTATAAATATCTCTTTAAGATACGAATTCAGGGGTGGAAAAAGTACCCAATTATCATACTTGAGTAAAAGTAAAGATACCATAATAGAAAATGCCTCAAGTAAAAGTGAAAGTCACCCGGTAAAATACTACTTGAGTAAAAGTCTAAAAGTATTTGGTTTTAAATATACTTCAGTATCAAAAAGTAAAAGTATGAATCATTTAAAATTCCTTATATTAAGCAAACCAGACGACACAATTTTCTTGTTTTTTTTTAAATGTACGGATAACCAGGGGGGACACTCCAACACTCAGACATAATGTACGGATAACCAGGGGGGACACTCCAACACTCAGACATAATGTACGGATAACCAGGGGGGACACTCCAACACTCAGACATAATGTACGGATAACCAGGGGGGACACTCCAACACTCAGACATAATGTACGGATAACCAGGGGGGACACTCCAACACTCAGACATAATGTACGGATAGCCAGGGGGGACACTCCAACACTCAGACATAATGTACGGATAACCAGGGGGGACACTCCAACACTCAGACATAATGTACGGATAACCAGGGGGGACATTCCAACACTCAGACATAATGTACGGATAACCAGGGGGGACACTCCAACACTCAGACATCATTAACAAACGAAGCATTTGTGTTTAATGAGTCCGCCAGATCAGAGGCGGTAGGGATGACCAGGGATGTTCTCTTGATAAGTGTGTGAATTGGACAATTTTCTGTCCTGCTAAGCAATTAAAATGTATCGAGTACTTTTGGGTGTCAGGGAAAATGTATGGAGTAAAAAGTACTACATTTTCTTTAGGAATGTAGTGAAAGTTGTCAAAAATATAAATACTTAAGTAAATTACAGATACTTTAAAGTACTACTTAAGTAAAAATACCCCCAAAAACGACTTAAGTACTTTACATATGACTGACATGACAAGAGGAACTGAACCCAATTTCGAAATTGCACCTTGTGCATTTTACTATTGCAACTTTCAAGAGTAAGTTGAAAGCAGAAATGAGTTCCTTAAAATATATATATCATTTGGGGGGGAATAACCATCTGTCTACCATGTTAACCCTCTAGGCTGCTATAATACACCATAAACTGCATAAACCTTAGAGGGAAGAACATGAAAAGGGTTGGTTTTAACTTAATGCAGGACATAAAAGGTAAAAGTGACAGTACAACATCCGACTATATCTATCGATCTAAATCTATAGGCTTAACAGGAAGAATAACATCTGATAAGGAACCAACCATTTTGATAATCGATATAATATACACATTGTAGGCAGAGCCAACATATTAAGAGCATAATATCGAGACCGTACTGTGACTGTGCGCAATTACATGACTGAATTCACCCACCTGCTCAAAACCCGCGCTGTATAAAAGTTCTGCCATGCATGCACCCGTTATTGTGGCGGAGAGGAGATGACGGTAAAGGATAACACACAGCCTACAGGCCTTTCTCTCTCTCTGCTGTCTCTATTTGTGTTTGTGACAATTACAGCCGGTAGTGAAGAAATCTTCTGACACTTCTAAGCCACACCCAGGCTGTATCGTTACTTCCTGATTTTGGAACATATGACGACAGCACGCCCACATTGTATTAAAAATATCATTTTAAATTTGGGTATGACGGGGAGGAGGGGGGGCAGGGATAGCATCAACATAGTCGAGGGTAGAGGAATTGTCCTTCCGCAGTTCTGAGTTCACAACAGTGCAGGAGAGAAGTAACTTAAATGCACTAATAAACCTATTTTACATTTGACACACGAGGGCGCTGTTTACTCACTTTTCAACTGTCGCATGTGCCCGTATCGTAATAATTGGTAATAGTGAGGAGTTAGCATGTGTTGGAAGTATGATCTGTGACCCTCTGTAACTTTTGCACTCATCATTATTCACGATTCACTCAGGATTATCCGTAATAATGGTAGCATCCACATGAATACCCGAAGTGCTTAGAAACGTATTATATTCTTATTTACATTTAAAAGTGACTCTAAAAAGACACAATACGTTATTTACCACTCATTTCTATTGGGCACAAAATATTCTGAAACAGTAATTATTGCTCATATTTGATGTTGGATGTTATTGCTCATATAGGATGTTAATAATTTAGGACCTTACTGTATGTTGTGCCATCAGAAGTGATTCGATATAAGTTTCTTCCAATGTTCTCGAATGGAGGGTGTTTTTTTTACGTGCTGGACTTTAGAAACAGGACATGCATATGGGATCTAGGATCAGGGGTTAAGTTTCCTCTAGGTACAGATTTAGGATCAGTTTCCTTTCCTCCAATCCGAACATTGTCTAAGGTCGACCTCACCCTACACCCGGGACGGGGAGCTTGACTTGCACCTGCCTGCCTCTGTCCGCCAGTGGTATAGAGTACTTAAGTAAAAAATAACTTTAAGTACTACTTAAGTATTTTCTTGGGGTACCTGTACTTTACTATTTATATTTTTGACAACTTTCACTTTTACTTCACTACATTCCTAAAATAATGTACTTTTTATGCAATTACATCCCTGACACCCAAGAGTACTCATTGCATTTTGAATGCTTAGCAGGGTAGGAAAATGGTAAATTTCCCTCAGTTATCAAGAGAACATCCCTGGTCATCCCTACTGCCTCTGATCTGGCGGACTCACTAAACAGAGAACATCCCTGGTCATCCCTACTGCCTCTGATCTGGCGGACTCACTAAACAGAGAACATCCCTGGTCATCCCTACTGCCTCTGATCTGGCAGACACACTAAACATAAATGCTTCGTATGATGTCTGAGTTTTGGAGTGTGGCCCTGGCTATCCCTAAATTTAAGACCCCTTGACTTTTTACACACTTTGTTACGTTACAGCCTTATTCTGAAATCAAATAGTTTTTTTCCTTCATCAATCTACACATAATACCCCATAACGAAAAAAGCAAAAACAGGTTTTTAGACATTTTTTGCAAACGTATTAAAAATAAAACGTTGAAATATCACATTTACATACAGTACCAGTCAAAAGTTTGGACACACCTACTCAATCAAGGGGTTTTCTTTATTTTTACTATTTTATACAGTGTAGAATATTAGTGAAGAAATCAAAACTATGAAATAACACATATGGAATCATGTAGTAACCAAAAAAGTGTTAAACAATTAGCCACCATTTGCCTTCATGACAGCTTTGCACACTCTTGCCATTCTCTCAACCAGCTTCACCTGGAATGCTTTTCCAACAGTCTTGAAGGAGTTCCCATATATGATGAGCACTTGTTGGCTGCTCTTCCTTCACTCTGCAGTGCAACTCATCCCAAACCATCTCAATCAATTAGGTTGAGGTCGGGTGATTGTGGAGGCCAGGTCACCTGATGCAGCCCTCCATCACTCTCCTTCTTGGTCAAATAGCCCTTACACAGCCTGGAAGTGTGTTGGGTCATTGTCCTGTTGAAAAACAAATGATAGTCCCACTAAGCGCAAACCAGATTTGATGGCGTATCACTGCAAAATGCTGTGGTAGCCATGCTGGTTAAGTGTGCCTTGAATTCTAAATAAATCACAGACAGTGTCACCAG
>NC_074679.1:10094406-10211906 GCF_029448725.1 Salvelinus fontinalis
ACCCTAGATTGTAACCAGGACTGACCCTAGAGAGTATAACCAGGGCTGACCCTATAGAGTATAACCAGGGCTGACCCTAGAGAGTGTAACCAGGGCTGACCCTATAGAGTATAACCAGGGCTGACCCTAGAGAGTATAACCAGGACTGACCCTAGAGAATGTAACCAGGGCTGACCCTATAGAGTATAACCAGGGCTGACCCTAGAGAATATAACCAGGGTTGACCCTATAGAGTATAACCAGGACTGACCCTAGAGAATATAACCAGGGCTGACCCTAGAGAGTATAACCAGGGTTGACCCTATAGAGTATAACCAGGACTGACCCTAGAGAGTATAACCAGGGCTGACCCTAGAGAGTATAACCAGGGCTGACCCTAGAGAGTATAACCAGGACTGACCTTAGAGAGTGTAACCAGGACTGACCCTATAGAGTATAACCAGGACTGACCCTAGAGAGTATAACCAGGGCTGACCCTAGAGAGTATAACCAGGGCTGACCCTAGAGAGTATAACCAGGGCTGACCTTAGAGAGTGTAACCAGGACTGACCCTATAGAGTATAACCAGGACTGACCCTAGAGAGTATAACCAGGGCTGACCCTAGAGAGTATAAACAGGACTGACCTTAGAGAGTGTAACCAGGACTGACCCTAGATTGTAACCAGGGCTGACCTTAGAGAGTATAACCAGGACTGACCCTATAGAGTATAACCAGGACTGACCCTAGAGAATATAACCAGGACTGACCCTAGAGAATATAACCAGGACTGACCCTATAGAGTATAACCAGGACTGACTCTAGAGAATGTAACCAGGGCTGACCCTATAGAGTATAACCAGGGCTGACCCTATAGAGTATAACCAGGGCTGACCCTATAGAGTATAACCAGGACTGACCCTATAGAGTATAACCAGGGCTGACCCTAGAGAGTATAACCAGGGCTGACCCTAGAGAGTATAACCAGGGCTGACTCTAGAGAGTATAACCAGGGCTGACCCTATAGAGTATAACCAGGACTGACCCTATAGAGTATAACCAGGGCTGACCTTAAAGAGTGTAACCAGGACTGACCCTATAGAGTATAACCAGGGCTGACCCTATAGAGTATAACCAGGCCTGACCTTAGAGAGTATAACCAGGGCTGACCCTAGAAAGTATAACCAGGACTGACCCTATAGAGTATAACCAGGACTAACCCTAGAGAGTATAACCAGGGCTGACCCTAGAGAGTATAACCAGGGCTGACCTTAGAGATTGTAACCAGGACTGACCCTAGAGAGTATAACCAGGGCTGACCCTAGAGAGTATAACCAGGACTGACCTTAGAGAGTATAACCAGGGCTGACCCTAGAGTGTATAACCAGGGCTGACCTTAGAGATTGTAACCAGGACTGAACCTATAGAGTGTAACCAGGACTGACCCTAGATTGTAACCAGGACTTCGCCAAGTTAGAACTGAAATCCTGGTAGAACTTTATCTTGTGGCCTTTTCTTTGTATCGATGGAACCGCACTATGATGGGACGCAGGCTGCGTTGGGCTCTATTGAGTTCAGGGAGATTGGGAAAAGCCTCATCGCCCAAAACATTCCTTGAACAGCTGCGCCATGAACTGGGTTGGATATCCTGTCTCAGAATCCTCTGGCAGTCCAACCACACTGATATTCTGCCGCTTTGAACCTGAAATCAAATCTTCCACTTGTAGCTGCAGAGACTTGTTGGCGTGTCGTCAAGCCTGGTTTCCAGCGCAATGAGTTGGTCGCTGTGGCCCGAGAGACCGGCCTCAACTTCGGCCACTGTGGTAGTGTAAGATTCCACAGAACCCCGGATGGTTTCCACGGTTGCCTGAATTGGAGCCAGTGCAGCCGCCAGTGAGTTATTCACCAATTCTGTGTGTTCTGCTGCCAAACTTTCATGCGATTTTGCCAGCTCTCTGACCTTGGATCTCCTGTGTTATCGAGTTAGCCGTATCACCCGGAGTGGCTATTGAAGCCTTCAATGAAGGTGGGGTGGTAGCCACGTTAGCTGAAGTTGATTTGGTACAATGTGAAGTTTTTCCCGTCGATTTTCCAAAGCGTGTGACTGGTTTGCTCATGCTAGTGTAGGTACACTTTATTACCGTGTAATTAAAATTACTTTTGAGGTCATGAGAAGTATGAATTTAAGGAAAATTGAGGATTATTTACAAAAGTTGTCGGAGAAGAGACCTCGTGCGACTTCTTTATACATTTCTCAACCGGAAGCCGTTCCTGAGATAATAAGCAATTAACATCCCATAATGCTTAGGGTCATATATAAAAATGCCCAGTAGCCCATTATTTTGGGTACCATGGCTAGAAGAAGAGATCTCAGTGACTTTTAAAGAAGGGTCTTAAAGGAGCATAGGGGGTTTAAAGTGTGTGTGTGTGTGTGTGTGTGTTTGTGTGTGTGTCTCAGTCATCAGATCTCAACCCAATTGAACACTTATGGGAAATTCTGGAGTGGTGTCTAAGACAGCGTTTTCCACCACCAACAACAAAACACCAAATTATGGAATTTCTCGTGGAAGAATGGTGTCACATTCCTCCAATAGAATTCCAGACACTTGTATAATCTATGCCCAGGTGCATTGAAGCTGTTCTTGCGACTTGTGGTGGTCCAGCGCCCTGTTAAGACACTTTATGTTGATGTTTCCTTTATTTTGGCAGTTACCTGCAGCCTATATTTACTGTAGATTCAGAGACACACACTGACGTTTTTACTACTTGCCACCCAACCTGTAGTTAACCATGTTGTTATTAGGCTACTGTCATAACTACCCTACTTATAACCCAATATTAACGGGGTTTTTTTTTAAATTCAATTGAAGCTTTAACCCAATAATAACGTTTATTTTTTTTATTCAATTGAAGCTTTAACCCAATATTAACGGTTTTTTTTTTGTATTTATTAAATTAAGCTGATATAGACAGCCTGGCTAAAGACCGTCCTATCTTTATCAGTTATCTGGCCAAGTAGTGTGTCGCTATGCGCTTTGGTTCCAAAGGTCCCCTTCCAACATTCCACCTGCTTCACGCACAGCCAATAGACGGGATCGCGTCCTGGTGAACTGGACTGCAGAAAGAAACATGTCGCGACGGAAACGTCAAAACAAAAAGCCATCTAAGTTTGCACCAGAAGACCTGACAAGAATAATCGAAAATGTCGAGTTTCAGTCAGATGATGTGGAGGGGGAGAGAGAGGGCCGGAGAGAAAAGAGAGAGGGGAGGCCGTGGGAGACAGACCCAGGGACAAGAGGCAATCCGATGACTGAGTGTGAGCGCGTGAACGGTCCTACTCCGAAGACGTTCAAACAAGTTCACATCGTCTTCCTCCCCGACAGATACCAAACTCTCATAGAGGAGGTGGAGGACAGCGAGGGAAGAGAGGAGGAGGAGAGGAAAAAACAGGCGAAGGAGGAGAGAAAAAAGGAGAAACACAAGAAGTACAGAAAGGTAGGCTATAATGTTAGGTGAAGCAACAACAAAAAAGTCTCCCCTATAAAATAGTGTAATATTCTACATTTTTGCTTAATAAGATAGTTGTTCCTAATTATGTATCCCAAGAAACATTGCATTCACTGAATTCTTGAACTCTATGTTGCTGTGCTGTGTCACTCTGAACAAGTTAACCATTCACTAACTGACTGTGTATGGTGAACTTTGAGTTAGTTCATCTCTGTCAGCACTATTTACAGGATCAGATGGGTCAGTCAGGGGCGGACTTAGTGATTTGGAGGCCCCAGGCAGAGAGACCAGTCAGAGGCTGGGATTTATAGCAAAGACATGTAATTAAACTGTACAAATATATTACATTTTAATGTGCCTTGATGTTTTCATTTGATTGTCAAACAAATCACTTCAAAAAGTAGGTTACCTTCGCATGTTCATCTAAAAATAATTCCAGCATCCGAACAGTATGCTGCAATTGGCTGAAACGAATTCCCCCCGGAGAAAGGATTCCGAGCGAGCGAAACAGCGCCCCTCTGTCTTACTATATGTAACCCATGTATCTGATGCTGTCTGGCCAAAAAGAGTATGACATGCCATAATATTTTTGGCCAGACAGGTTCAGATACATGGGCTATACATACATGCCTTCTACCTCTATGACAATGGCAGTATTATCAGCAGCACCTGTCTTTTTACTAAATAAATGTGCATTGTATCCCCCTAGAATCTAAGGGCCTGGGCTTCTACTAAGCTAACATAGGGTATTGTTTTAAGACTCTCATACCAAGGATCATTTAGCTATTTGATTTTGAATTTAAGGACCCCTTTAGGTATAAAAAAATATATACAAAAATGATTTGATGAAACATTGAATTTTTACCTAACTGCTATTAGCCCATAGAAACACATTTAATATCAGATTCATGTATCGAAAAGCAGATAGTCAACAATTGAATCAAAAGGAAGTCTGGGGGTTTTGAAGTTTCTGTCCTATATTTTTATTTAAATATTTTCTAGGTAAAAATAAAAATGCATGCCCAGCTCATGAGGCCCCTTGATGATGCCTCTTCTGACAATTTATTAATATTTTTTACTTAACCTTTATTTAACCTGGCAAGTCAGTTAAGAAGTTAAGTACAAATTCTTATTTACAATGACGGCCTACGCCGGCCAAATCTGGACGACGCTGGGAAAATTGTGTGCTGTCCTATGGGACTCCCAATCACGGCCGGTTGTGAAACAGCCTGGAATCAAACCGGTGTCTGTAGTGACGCCTTTAGCACTGAGATGCAGTGCCTTAGACCGCTGCACCATTCGGGAGCCCAAGTATTGCAATGTAAAGTCCGCAGGTGGGGTTAGTTCAACTCTGTCTGCTCTAGTTACAGGATCAGATCAACAACACTGTAGCCTATGGGCCTATTGTATGTGTGATGAGCTGTTTTGTGAATTAATGAATTGAGCTGTATTAACTTTTAAGCTTGACTGTTGTATATTATCACATGGGTTATGATCAGGATAACAACCATGCAGCCTATGTTTGATTGATATTGCTTGTTGTTAATATAGTAAATTGACAACAGTTTGTTAGATATGTGTTAAGGGGGGTGGATATGGGGTTAAGGGGTGTGGTTATGGGGTTAAGGGGTGTGGTTAGGGGTTAAGGGGGTTGGTTATGGGGTTAAGGGGGTTGGTTATGGGGTTAAGGGGGGTGGCTATGGGATAAGGGGTGTGGTTAAGGGGTGTGGTTAGGGGTTAAGGGTGTTGGTTATGGGGTTAAGGGGTGTGGTTAGGGGTTAAGGGGGTTGGTTATGGGGTTAAGGGGGTTGGTTATGGGGTTAAGGGGGGTGGCTATGGGATAAGGGGTGTGGTTAAGGGGTGTGGTTAGGGGTTAAGGGTGTTGGTTATGGGGTTAAGGGGGTTGGTTATGGGGTTAAGGGGGGTGGCTATGGGATAAGGGAGGTGGTTAGGGGTTAAGGGGGGTGGCTATGGGATAAGGGGTGTGGTTAAGGGGTGTGGTTAGGGGTTAAGGGTGTTGGTTATGGGGTTAAGGGGGTTGGTTATGGGGTTAAGGGGGGTGGCTATGGGATAAGGGGTGTGGTTAAGGGGTGTGGTTAGGGGTTAAGGGTGTTGGTTATGGGGTTAAGGGGGTTGGTTATGGGGTTAAGGGGGGTGGCTATGGGATAAGGGCTGTGGTTAGGGGTTAAGGAGGGGGTGGTTAGTGGTTAAGGAGGGGGTGGTTAATGGTTAAGGAGGGGGTGTTTGGCATTAAGGAGGGGGTGGTTAGTGGTTAAGGAGGGGGTGGTTAGTGGTTAAGGAGGGGGTGGTTTGTGGTTAAGGAGGGGGTGGTTTGTGGTTAAGGAGGGGGGGGGGTTGTGGTTAAGAAGGGGGTGGTTAGTGGTTAAGGAGGGGGTGGTTAGTGGTTAAGGAGGGGGTGGTTTGTGGTTAAGGAGGGGGTGGTTAGTGGTTAAGGAGGGGGTGGTTTGTGGTTAAGGAGGGGGTGGTTAGTGGTTAAGGAGGGGGTGGTTAGTGGTTAAGGAGGGGGTGTTTGGCATTAAGGAGGGGGTGGTTTGTGGTTAAGGAGGGGGTGTTTGGCATTAAGGAGGGGGTGGTTTGGGGTTAAGGGGATGTGGTTAGTGGTTAAGGGGTGTGGTTAGTGGTTAAGGAGGAGGTTGTTAGGGGTTAAGGAGGGGGTGGTTTGGGGTTAAGGAGGGGGTGGTTAATGGTTAAGGGGGGGTGGTTTGTGGTTAAGGAGGGGGTGTTTGGCATTAAGGAGGGGTGGTTAATGGTTAAGGGGGGGATGGTTTGGGGTTAAGGGGATGGGGATAGTGGTTAAGGAGGGGGTGGTTAGTGGTTAAGGAGGGGGGGTGGTTTGTGGTTAAGGAGGGGGTTGTTAGGGGTTAAGGGGGGGGGGAGTGGTTAAGGGGGGGGTGGTTAAGGGGGGGGTTGTGGTTAAGGGGGGGGGTGGTTTGTGGTTAAGGAGGGGGTGGTTAGGGGTGCTGAGAGCAGAGCAGTAGACTGTGAGTAAATCTCTCACAGCCCTAAGCTTTTACATATGACACTAATTAACTGCTGCAACACACACTCACATACACCATACCACACACACAATGTGTGGTGTTGTGCCTGACCCTGTGTCTGTGTCCCATTGGTCCTGTCTGGTAGAACGTCGGGAAGGCTCTGCGGTTCGGCTGGCGATGTCTGGTTGCCGGGTTACAGAGCTTAGCGAGCGGCTATGCTACACCCCTTTCGGCTGCAGCCACGTTGGGGACCGACGTCCACAGAACTCACCGCTAGGCATGATGGGACGGAGGACTAATATCTGGGACTAGACACATACAGTCTAAACTGCATTTTATGTTATTATTTCAGACTTGAACCGTTACCTAATACAGTATGTGATTCTAGTGGTTAAATCAGGCTGTTGGTTATGTAATGTTACCTTCTCCTGTTTAGTTTTACTCTGGTAGCATTGGCATATTTGAATAATATTTATATGTTTCACGTTGAATGTTTTGATGTTTACCGGTCTTTGTTTTGATGGTTACCCGTCTTTGTTTTGATGTTTACCCGTCTTTGTTTTGATGTTTACCGGTCTTTGTTTTGATGTTTACCGGTCTTTGTTTTGATGTTTACCGGTCGTGGTTTTGATGTTTTCTATCTGAAAAGGCAGTAAAGAGAGTGACGAGGAAGAAAGAGAAGGACTGAGAAAGTACAGCACTGTAGAATATGAAGAGGATGGAAACAGAAATGGATATAGAATTGAAAAGAGGAAAAAGTATGACGGGTGAAGGTTGTTAGAGAGAATGCGGAGATGAGTTGATAGGCCTTCATAAAGTATCTTTCTCCGAAGCAAAGTAAACAATTCTACAGTAGGCACCATACAATACTATGCATTTAAATGGTTTACCTGATAGATTCAGAAAGGATTGTGACCAGGGAAATTAACCAAAATGCCTATCCAGGGTTCTATTCCCACCGTGGTACTAACCAGGGGTGTATCCAGCAGGTCGCATCGTTTTTGGAATGCTCAGATAAAACTATGCTAGGTAGATCTCAGATAGGGAGGGCTGTAACGTAGACACTTGGAGTCAGGAAGCAGTTGGAGAATTTAATAGAATGCAAACAATAACCAACACAACACCAGGAGTAACGTCGGGACATGGACACAGAGTCAGTAACGCCTGATGGGGAATATAAGGCTTAAAATACAGTAAAATGTAGCTCTGTCACATGATTTAAAATACAGTAAAATGTTGCTCTGTCACATGATTTAAAATACAGTAAAATGTTGCTCTGTCACATGATTTAAAATACAGTAAAATGTTGCTCTGTCACATGATTTAAAATACAGGATAAAATGTTGCTCTTTTACAAGTGCTATATATATGGGGAGTAATCAAGAAGGTGATAGAGTCCAGGTGTGCCTGATGATGCTGTGCAGGTGTGTGTAATGATGATGTGCAGGTGTGTGTAATGATGCTGTGCAGGTGTGTGTAATGATGATGTGCAGGTGTGTGTAATGATGCCGTGCAGGTGTGTGTAATGATGATATGCAGGTGTGTGTAATGATGGGTAGCCAGGGCGGTGGTTAGTAAACCGGTGACGTCGAACGCCGGAGGGGAAGAGCAGGGGTAGACGTGACAATGGCACTCTGTTTGGCACATTCATGTGACAGAACAACATTTTATCCTGTATTTTAAATCATGTGTCAGAGCAATATTTGATCCTATATTTTAAATCATGTGACAGAGCAATATTTAATCCTGTATTTTAAATCATGTGACAGAACAATATTTGATCCTGTATATTAAATCATGTGACAGAGCAATAATTGATCCTGTATTTTAAATCATGTGCCAGAGCAATATTTGATCCTGTATTTTAAATCATGTGTCAGAGCAATATTTGATCCTGTATTTTAAATCATGTGTCAGAGCAATATTTGATCCTGTATTTTAAAACATGTGTCAGAGCAATATTTGATCCTGTATTTTAAATCATGTGTCAGAGCAATATTTGATCCTGTATTTTAAATCATGTGTCAGAGCAATATTTGATCCTGTATTTTAAAACATGTGTCAGAGCAATATTTGATCCTGTATTTTAAATCATGTGACAGAGCAATATTTGATCCTGTATTTTAAATCATGTGACAGAGTGTCACGTTCCTAACCTTATTTCCTTTGTTTAGTATTTGTTTAGTTGGTCAGGACGTGAGCTGGGTGGGTGTAGTCTATGTTCTATGTTTCTAGGTTAGGTTTGTCTGATTGGCCTGATATGGTTGTCAATCAGAGGCAGGTGTTTTACGTTGTCTCTGATTGGGAACTATATTTAGGTTGCCTGTTTTCACTGTTGGTTTGTGGGTGATTGTTCCTGTTCGTTCATTCATGTGTTCACTAGTTCAGGACTGTAGCTTCGTCGGGTTTTCGTCTGTTTACTGTTTTTGTTCGTATTGAAAAAGTATTCCAATAAATATGGAAACGTACCACGCTGCGCTTTGGTCCTCCTCTCTTTCCACCGACGAAAGACGTTACACAGAGCAACATTTAATCCTGTATTTTTTAAATAATGTGACAGAGCAACATTTTACTGTTTTTTAAGCCTTATACAGAAACTACAACAAAAATGACAGCAACTGTCTGAGGACGGTGCTGGAACATCTGACATAAAAACAAAGGTGGACAGTTTGATGAAAAACCTTTAAATAAAAGGTTAAAATCCAGGCATGTCACATTATAATGTAAAACACAGGGCTTAAAAGAAAAAGGAATCACAGCTCTATTCATGGCATTTCTATCCATAACGGTTGACAACTTTGACCTACTGGACGTGACTCAGACCTATGTTCAGTGATATTCGCAACATTAAAGAGGCACTATGTAGAAATTGCTCCTCCGTTTCTTTGTTGCTGAAACTTCCAATAGTTCGCCTAATTTCAGTTTATGTGACAAAAAAACAAGCAAATACAGCGTAGATAAACATTGTACCATCGACACCGCAGTCAAATATATTTTTGGGGGGAAAAGATATTTCACTGCGGTGTCGATGGTACAATGTTTATCTACGCTGTATTTGCTTGTTTTTGTCACATAAACTGAAATTAGGCGAACTATTGGAAGTTTCAGCAACAAGGAAACGAAAGTAAAAGACACAAAAACAAAACTTAAGAACGTGAAGCATAGAAATAGCACGTATAGAACTGATCTTCCGCTTCTTAGACTTGCTTTCAATGAGAATGACAGATCTATAACATACATTTCAATGTGAATTTGGTCGGGTCACACCAAATAGTTGGCAACTTTAAAGATAGAAATGCAGTAAATAGACCTGAGACGACACCCTATTCCTACCTGACAGACAAGGTTATCTGCTCTAAACAGGAAATTTCTATGATATCACGTGCAGTCCTAGAGTGAATCAACTACTGTAGAGTAAACTAGACGGTTGAAAATTGGGGGAGGGAACCTGGATGTCTAGAGAGACTAATGAGGTACAACAGTCTGGCACAGGACGGGGGTTAGAGATCTGTAAGGTACAACACATGTGGACTCTTGTCTCGGTCCTGCAGTGTGTTGACAGCTGTAATCCTGAAACATGTACACTGCTGCTTCGGTATCACTGTGGAAAATACATGTGTGTGTGTGTGTGTGTGTGTGTGTGTGTGTGTGTGTGTGTGTGTGTATGCGTGTGTGTGTGTGTGTGTGTGTGTGTGTGTGTGTGTGTGTGTGTGTGTGTGTGTGTGTGTGTGTGTGTGTGTGTGTGTGTTTGAATGAATGAACTTGGCATTTTACAGGCATAAGAACAAACATACAGGTAATAAATCATCAGTGGATACTGGAAATGGTGTGTTGTGTTTTATAGACCCTCCTGTTTTACAGATCCTCCTGTTTTATAGACCCTCCTGTGTTTTATAGACCCTCCTGTGTTTTATAGACCCTCCTGTTTTATAGACCCTCCTGTTTTATAGACCCTCCTGTGTTTTATAGACCCTCCTGTGTTTTATAGACCCTCCTGGGTTTTATAGACCCTCCTGTTTTATAGACCCTCCTGTGTTTTATAGACCCTCCTGTTTTATAGACCCTCCTGTGTTTTATAGACCCCCCTGTGTTTTATAGACCCTCCTGTTTTATAGACCCTCCTGTTTTATAGACCCTCCTGTTTTATAGACCCTCCTGGGTTTTATAGACCCTCCTGTGTTTTATAGACCCCCCTGTTTTATAGACCCTACTGTGTTTTATAGACCCTCCTGTGTTTTATAGACCCCCCTGTTTTATAGACCCCCCTGTTTTATAGACCCCCCTGTTTTATAGACCCTCCTGTTTTATAGACCCTCCTGTTTTATAGACTCTCCTGTTTTATAGACCCTCCTGTGTTTTAGAGACCCTCCTGTGTTTTAGAGACCCTCCTGTGTTTTATAGACCCTCCTGTTTTATAGACCCTCCTGTTTTACAGACCCTCCTGTTTTATAGACCCTCCTGTGTTTTATAGACCCTCCTGTGTTTTATAGACCCTCCTGTGTTTTATAGACCCTCCTGTTTTATAGACCCTCCTGTTTTATAGACCCTCCTGTGTTTTATAGACCCTCCTGGGTTTTATAGACCCTCCTGTGTTTTATAGACCCCCCTGTTTTATAGACCCTCCTGTGTTTTATAGACCCTCCTGTGTTTTATAGACCCCCCTGTTTTATAGACCCCCCTGTTTTATAGACCCTCCTGTGTTTTATAGACCCTCCCGTGTTTTATAGACCCTCCTGTGTTTTAGAGACCCTCCTGTGTTTTAGAGACCCTCCTGTGTTTTATAGACCCTCCTGTGTTTTAGAGACCCTCCTGTGTTTTATAGACCCTCCTGTTTTATAGACCCTCCTGTTTTATAGACTCTCCTGTTTTATAGACCCTCCTGTGTTTTAGAGACCCTCCTGTGTTTTAGAGACCCTCCTGTGTTTTAGAGACCCTCCTGTGTTTTATAGACCCTCCTGTGTTTTATAGACCCTCCTGTTTTATAGACCCTCCTGTTTTACAGACCCTCCTGTTTTATAGACCCTCCTGTGTTTTAGAGACCCTCCTGTTTAATAGACCCTCCTGTTTTATAGACCCTCCTGTTTTACAGACCCTCCTGTTTTATAGACCCTCCTGTGTTTTAGAGACCCTCCTGTTTTATAGACCCTCCTGTTTTATAGACCCTCCTGTTTTATAGACCCTCCTGTTCTACAGACCCTCCTGTTTTACAGACCCTCCTGTTTTATAGACCCTCCTGTTTTTTATAGACCCTCCTGTTTTATAGACCCTCCTGTTTTACAGACCCTCCTGTTTTATAGACCCTCCTGTGTTTTATCGACCCTCCTGTGTTTTATAGACCCTCCTGTGTTTTATAGACCCTCCTGTGTTTTATAGACCCTCCCGTGTTTTATAGACCCTCCTGTGTTTTATAGACCCTCCTGTGTTTTATAGACCCTCCTGTGTTTTACAGACCCTCCTGTGTTTTATAGACCCTCCTGTGTTTTATAGACCCTCCTGTGTTTTATAGACCCTCCTGTGTTTTATAGACCCTCCCCTGTTTTATAGACCCTCCTGTTTTATAGACCCTCCTGTTTTAGAGACCCTCCCGTGTTTTATAGACCCTCCTGTGTTTTATAGACCCTCCTGTTTTATAGACCCTCCTGTTTTAGAGACTCTCCTGTGTTTTATAGACCCTCCTGTTTTAGAGACCCTCCTGTTTTAGAGACCCTTCTGTTTTTTATAGACCCTCCTGTTTTATAGACCCTCCTGTTTTACAGACCCTCCTGTTTTATAGACCCTCCTGTGTTTTATAGACCCTCCTGTGTTTTACAGACCCTCCTGTGTTTTATAGACCCTCCCGTGTTTTATAGACCCTCCTGTGTTTTATAGACCCTCCTGTGTTTTACAGACCCTCCTGTGTTTTATAGACCCTCCTGTGTTTTATAGACCCTCCTGTGTTTTAGAGACCCTCCTGTGTTTTAGAGACCCTCCTGTGTTTTATAGACCCTCCTGTTGTATAGACCCTCCTGTGTTTTATAGACCCTCCTGTGTTTTAGGGACCCTCCTGTTTTAGAGACCCTCCTGTGTTTTATAGACCCTCCTGTTTTATAGACCCTCCAGTGTTTTATAGACCCTCCTGTTTTAGAGACCCTCCTGTGTTTTACAGACCCTCCTGTTTTATAGACCCTCCTGTGTTTTATAGACCCTCCTGTTTTATAGACCCTCCTGTGTTTTATAGACCCTCCTGTGTTTTAGAGACCCTCCTGTGTTTTATAGACCCTCCTGTGTTTTATAGACCCTCCTGTGTTTTATAGACCCTCCTGTGTTTTATAGACCCTCTTGTGTTTTATAGACCCTCCTGTGTTTTAGAGACCCTCCTGTGTTTTATAGACCCTCCTGTTTTATAGACCCTCCTGTGTTTTATAGACCCTCCTGTGTTTTAGAGACCCTCCTGTGTTTTAGAGACCCTCCTGTGTTTTTCAAGCCCTCCTGTGTTTTATAGACCCTCCTGTGTTTTAGAGACCCTCCTGTGTTTTTCAAGCCCTCCTGTGTTTTAGAGACCCTCCTGTGTTTTATAGACCCTCCTGTGTTTTAGAGACCCTCCTGTGTTTTATAGACCCTCCTGTGTTTTATAGACCCTCCTGTTTTATAGACCCTCCAGTGTTTTATAGACCCTCCTGTGTTTTATAGACCCTCCCGTGTTTTATAGACCCTCCTGTGTTTTATAGACCCTCCCGTGTTTTATAGACCCTCCTGTGTTTTATAGACCCTCCTGTGTTTTATGGACCCTCCCGTGTTTTATAGACCCTCCTGTTTTATAGACCCTCCTGTTTTATAGACTCTCCTGTTTTATAGACCCTCCTGTGTTTTAGAGACCCTCCTGTGTTTTAGAGACCCTCCTGTGTTTTAGAGACCCTCCTGTGTTTTATAGACCCTCCTGTGTTTTATAGACCCTCCTGTTTTATAGACCCTCCTGTTTTACAGACCCTCCTGTTTTATAGACCCTCCTGTGTTTTAGAGACCCTCCTGTTTTATAGACCCTCCTGTTTTATAGACCCTCCTGTTTTACAGACCCTCCTGTTTTATAGACCCTCCTGTGTTTTAGAGACCCTCCTGTTTTATAGACCCTCCTGTTTTATAGACCCTCCTGTTTTATAGACCCTCCTGTTTTACAGACCCTCCTGTTTTACAGACCCTCCTTTTTTATAGACCCTCCTGTTTTTTATAGACCCTCCTGTTTTATAGACCCTCCTGTTTTACAGACCCTCCTGTTTTATAGACCCTCCTGTGTTTTTTAGACCCTCCTGTGTTTTATAGACCCTCCTGTGTTTTATAGACCCTCCCGTGTTTTATAGACCCTCCTGTGTTTTATAGACCCTCCTGTGTTTTATAGACCCTCCTGTGTTTTACAGACCCTCCTGTGTTTTATAGACCCTCCTGTGTTTTATAGACCCTCCTGTGTTTTAGAGACCCTCCTGTGTTTTAGAGACCCTCCTGTGTTTTAGAGACCCTCCTGTGTTTTATAGACCCTCCTGTGTTTTATAGACCCTCCTGTTTTATAGACCCTCCTGTTTTACAGACCCTCCTGTTTTATAGACCCTCCTGTGTTTTAGAGACCCTCCTGTTTTATAGACCCTCCTGTTTTATAGACCCTCCTGTTTTACAGACCCTCCTGTTTTATAGACCCTCCTGTGTTTTAGAGACCCTCCTGTTTTATAGACCCTCCTGTTTTATAGACCCTCCTGTTTTATAGACCCTCCTGTTTTACAGACCCTCCTGTTTTACAGACCCTCCTTTTTTATAGACCCTCCTGTTTTTTATAGACCCTCCTGTTTTATAGACCCTCCTGTTTTACAGACCCTCCTGTTTTATAGACCCTCCTGTGTTTTATAGACCCTCCTGTGTTTTATAGACCCTCCTGTGTTTTATAGACCCTCCCGTGTTTTATAGACCCTCCTGTGTTTTATAGACCCTCCTGTGTTTTATAGACCCTCCTGTGTTTTACAGACCCTCCTGTGTTTTATAGACCCTCCTGTGTTTTATAGACCCTCCTGTGTTTTATAGACCCTCCTGTGTTTTATAGACCCTCCTGTGTTTTATAGACCCTCCTGGGTTTTATAGACCCTCCTGTTTTATAGACCCTCCTGTTTTACAGACCCTCCTGTTTTATAGACCCTCCTGTTTTATAGACCCTCCTGTGTTTTATAGACCCTCCTGTGTTTTATAGACCCTCCTGTGTTTTATAGACCCTCCCGTGTTTTATAGACCCTCCTGTGTTTTATAGACCCTCCTGTGTTTTACAGACCCTCCTGTGTTTTATAGACCCTCCTGTGTTTTATAGACCCTCCTGTGTTTTATAGACCCTCCTGTGTTTTATAGACCCTCCTGTGTTTTAGAGACCCTCCTGTGTTTTAGAGACCCTCCTGTGTTTTATAGACCCTCCTGTTTTATAGACCCTCCTGTGTTTTATAGACCCTCCTGTGTTTTAGAGACCCTCCTGTGTTTTATAGACACTCCTGTTTTATAGACCCTCCTGTGTTTTATAGACCCTCCTGTGTTTTAGAGACCCTCCTGTGTTTTGTAGACCCTCCTGTGTTTTATAGACCCTCCTGTGTTTTATAGACCCTCCTGTTTTATAGACCCTCCTGTGTTTTATAGACCCTCCTGTGTTTTATAGACCCTCCTGTGTTTTATAGACCCTCCTGTGTTTTATAGACCCTCCTGTGTTTTATAGACTCTCCCGTGTTTTATAGACCCTCCTGTGTTTTATAGACCCTCCTGTGTTTTATAGACCCTCCTGTGTTTTACAGACCCTCCTGTGTTTTATAGACCCTCCTGTGTTTTATAGACCCTCCTGTGTTTTATAGACCCTCCTGTGTTTTATAGACCCTCCCCTGTTTAATAGACCCTCCTGTTTAATAGACCCTCCTGTTTTAGAGACCCTCCTGTGTTTTATAGACCCTCCTGGGTTTTATAGACCCTCCTGTTTTATAGACCCTCCTGTTTTACAGACCCTCCTGTTTTACAGACCCTCCTGTTTTATAGACCCTCCTGTTTTTTATAGACCCTCCTGTTTTATAGACCCTCCTGTTTTACAGACCCTCCTGTTTTATAGACCCTCCTGTGTTTTATAGACCCTCCTGTGTTTTATAGACCCTCCTGTGTTTTATAGACCCTCCTGTGTTTTATAGACCCTCCTGTGTTTTATAGACCCTCCCGTGTTTTATAGACCCTCCTGTGTTTTATAGACCCTCCTGTGTTTTATAGACCCTCCTGTGTTTTACAGACCCTCCTGTGTTTTATAGACCCTCCTGTGTTTTATAGACCCTCCTGTGTTTTATAGACCCTCCTGTGTTTTATAGACCCTCCTGTGTTTTATAGACCCTCCCCTGTTTTATAGACCCTCCTGTTTTATAGACCCTCCTGTTTTAGAGACCCTCCTGTGTTTTATAGACCCTCCTGGGTTTTATAGACCCTCCTGTTTTACAGACCCTCCTGTTTTACAGACCCTCCTGTTTTACAGACCCTCCTGTTTTATAGACCCTCCTGTTTTACAGACCCTCCTGTTTTACAGACCCTCCTGTGTTTTACAGACCCTCCTGTTTTACAGACCCTCCTGTTTTACAGACCCTCCCGTGTTTTATAGACCCTCCTGTGTTTTAGAGACCCTCCTGTTTTAGAGACCCTCCTACACAGGAGGGTCTATGTAGGAGGGTACAGACCCGCAGGCAGAACAGCTGAAACTGGAATAGCAGCAAGGCCAGGCGGACTGGGGACAGCAAGGAGTCACCACGGGCGGCAGTCCCGACGCATGGTCCTAGGGCCCAGGTCCTCCGAGAGAAAGAAAGAGAGAAGGAGAAAATTAGAGAGAGCCAAGATTTTCAAAATGTTCATAAATGACAAGCATGGTCAAATAATAATCAGGAATAAAGACCCTTTATAGACCCTCCCGTGTTTTATAGACCCTCCTGTGTTTTATAGACCCTCCCGTGTTTTATAGACCCTCCTGTGTTTTATAGACCCTCCTGTTTTAGAGACCCTCCTGTTTTATAGACCCTCCTGTTTTACAGACCCTCCTGTTTTATAGACCCTCCTGTGTTTTATAGACCCTCCTGTGTTTTATAGACCCTCCTGTGTTTTATAGACCCTCCCGTGTTTTATAGACCCTCCTGTGTTTTATAGACCCTCCTGTGTTTTACAGACCCTCCTGTGTTTTATAGACCCTCCTGTGTTTTATTGACCCTCCTGTGTTTTATAGACCTTCCTGTGTTTTATAGACCCTCCTGTGTTTTAGAGACCCTCCTGTGTTTTAGAGACCCTCCTGTGTTTTATAGACCCTCCTGTTTTATAGACCCTCCTGTGTTTTATAGACCCTCCTGTGTTTTAGAGACCCTCCTGTGTTTTATAGACCCTCCTGTGTTTTATAGACCCTCCTGTGTTTTATAGACCCTCCTGTTTTAGAGACCCTCCTGTGTTTTATAGACCCTCCTGTTTTATAGACCCTCCAGTGTTTTATAGACCCTCCTGTTTTAGAGACCCTCCTGTGTTTTACAGACCCTCCTGTTTTATAGACCCTCCTGTGTTTTATAGACCCTCCTGTTTTATAGACCCTCCTGTGTTTTATAGACCCTCCTGTGTTTTAGAGACCCTCCTGTGTTTTATAGACCCTCCTGTGTTTTATAGACCCTCCTGTGTTTTATAGACCCTCTTGTGTTTTATAGACCCTCCTGTGTTTTAGAGACCCTCCTGTGTTTTATAGACCCTCCTGTTTTATAGACCCTCCTGTGTTTTATAGACCCTCCTGTGTTTTAGAGACCCTCCTGTGTTTTAGAGACCCTCCTGTGTTTTTCAAGCCCTCCTGTGTTTTATAGACCCTCCTGTGTTTTAGAGACCCTCCTGTGTTTTTCAAGCCCTCCTGTGTTTTAGAGACCCTCCTGTGTTTTATAGACCCTCCCGTGTTTTATAGACCCTCCTGTGTTTTATAGACCCTCCTGTGTTTTAGAGACCCTCCTGTGTTTTATAGACCCTCCTGTGTTTTATAGACCCTCCTGTTTTATAGACCCTCCAGTGTTTTATAGACCCTCCTGTGTTTTATAGACCCTCCCGTGTTTTATAGACCCTCCTGTGTTTTATAGACCCTCCCGTGTTTTATAGACCCTCCTGTGTTTTATAGACCCTCCCGTGTTTTATAGACCCTCCTGTGTTTTATAGACCCTCCTGTGTTTTTCAAGCCCTCCTGTGTTTTATAGACCCTCCTGTTTTACAGACCCTCCTGTTTTATAGACCCTCCTGTGTTTTATAGACCCTCCTGTGTTTTACAGACCCTCCTGTGTTTTAGAGACCCTCCTGTATTTTATAGACCCTCCTGTTTTAGAGATCCTCCTGTTTTATAGACCCTCCTGTGTTTTTCAAGCCCTCCTGGGTTTTATAGACCCTCCTGTTTTACAGACCCTCCTGTTTTACAGACCCTCCTGTTTTATAGACCCTCCTGTGTTTTATAGACCCTCCCGTGTTTTATAGACCCTCCTGTGTTTTATAGACCTTCCTGTGTTTTTCAAGCCCTCCTGTGTTTTATAGACCCTCCTGTTTTACAGACCCTCCTGTTTTACAGACCCTCCTGTGTTTTATAGACCCTCCTGTGTTTTATAGCCCCTCCTGTGTTTTATAGACCCTCCTGTGTTTTACAGACCCTCCTGTGTTTTAGAGACCCTCCTGTTTTACAGACCCTCCTGTTTTATAGACCCTCCTGTTTTACAGACCCTCCTGTTTTACAGACCCTCCTGTGTTTTACAGACCCTCCTGTTTTACAGACCCTCCTGTTTTACAGACCCTCCCGTGTTTTAGAGACCCTCCCGTGTTTTAGAGACCCTCCTGTGTTTTATAGACCCTCCTGTGTTTTATAGACCCTCCCATGTTTTATAGACCCTCCTGTGTTTTATAGACCCTCCCGTGTTTTATAGACCCTCCTGTGTTTTATAGACCCTCCTGTTTTAGAGACCCTCCTGTTTTAGAGACTCTCCTGTGTTTTATAGACCCTCCTGTTTTAGAGACCCTCCTGTTTTAGAGACCCTTCTGTTTTTTATAGACCCTCCTGTTTTATAGACCCTCCTGTGTTTTATAGACCCTCCTGTGTTTTATAGACCCTCCTGTGTTTTATAGACCCTCCCGTGTTTTATAGACCCTCCTGTGTTTTATAGACCCTCCTGTGTTTTACAGACCCTCCTGTGTTTTATAGACCCTCCTGTGTTTTATAGACCCTCCTGTGTTTTATAGACCCTCCAATGTTTTAGAGACCCTCCTGTGTTTTAGAGACCCTCCTGTGTTTTATAGACCCTCCTGTTGTATAGACCCTCCTGTGTTTTATAGACCCTCCTGTGTTTTAGGGACCCTCCTGTTTTAGAGACCCTCCTGTGTTTTATAGACCCTCCTGTTTTATAGACCCTCCAGTGTTTTATAGACCCTCCTGTTTTAGAGACCCTCCTGTGTTTTACAGACCCTCCTGTTTTATAGACCCTCCTGTGTTTTATAGACCCTCCTGTTTTATAGACCCTCCTGTGTTTTATAGACCCTCCTGTGTTTTAGAGACCCTCCTGTGTTTTATAGACCCTCCTGTGTTTTATAGACCCTCCTGTGTTTTATAGACCCTCCTGTGTTTTATAGACCCTCTTGTGTTTTATAGACCCTCCTGTGTTTTAGAGACCCTCCTGTGTTTTATAGACCCTCCTGTTTTATAGACCCTCCTGTGTTTTATAGACCCTCCTGTGTTTTAGAGACCCTCCTGTGTTTTTCAAGCCCTCCTGTGTTTTATAGACCCTCCTGTGTTTTAGAGACCCTCCTGTGTTTTTCAAGCCCTCCTGTGTTTTAGAGACCCTCCTGTGTTTTATAGACCCTCCCGTGTTTTATAGACTCTCCTGTGTTTTATAGACCCTCCTGTGTTTTAGAGACCCTCCTGTGTTTTATAGACCCTCCTGTGTTTTATAGACCCTCCTGTTTTATAGACCCTCCAGTGTTTTATAGACCCTCCTGTGTTTTATAGACCCTCCCGTGTTTTATAGACCCTCCTGTGTTTTATAGACCCTCCCGTGTTTTATAGACCCTCCTGTGTTTTATAGACCCTCCTGTGTTTTATAGACCCTCCCGTGTTTTATAGACCCTCCTGTTTTATAGACCCTCCTGTTTTATAGACTCTCCTGTTTTATAGACCCTCCTGTGTTTTAGAGACCCTCCTGTGTTTTAGAGACCCTCCTGTGTTTTAGAGACCCTCCTGTGTTTTATAGACCCTCCTGTGTTTTATAGACCCTCCTGTTTTATAGACCCTCCTGTTTTACAGACCCTCCTGTTTTATAGACCCTCCTGTGTTTTAGAGACCCTCCTGTTTTATAGACCCTCCTGTTTTATAGACCCTCCTGTTTTACAGACCCTTCTGTTTTATAGACCCTCCTGTGTTTATAGAGACCCTCCTGTTTTATAGACCCTCCTGTTTTATAGACCCTCCTGTTTTACAGACCCTCCTGTTTTACAGACCCTCCTTTTTTATAGACCCTCCTGTTTTTTATAGACCCTCCTGTTTTATAGACCCTCCTGTTTTACAGACCCTCCTGTTTTATAGACCCTCCTGTGTTTTATAGACCCTCCTGTGTTTTATAGACCCTCCTGTGTTTTATAGACCCTCCTGTGTTTTATAGACCCTCCTGTGTTTTATAGACCCTCCTGTGTTTTATAGGCCCTCCTGTGTTTTATAGACCCTCCTGTGTTTTATAGACCCTCCTGTGTTTTATAGACCCTCCTGTGTTTTATAGACCCTCCCCTGTTTTATAGACCCTCCTGTTTTATAGACCCTCCTGTTTTAGAGACCCTCCTGTGTTTTATAGACCCTCCTGGGTTTTATAGACCCTCCTGTTTTATAGACCCTCCTGTTTTACAGACCCTCCTGTTTTACAGACCCTCCTGTTTTATAGACCCTCCTGTTTTTATAGACCCTCCTTTTTTATAGACCCTCCTGTTTTACAGACCCTCCTGTTTTATAGACCCTCCTGGGTTTTATAGACCCTCCTGTGTTTTATAGACCCTCCTGTGTTTTATAGACCCTCCTGTGTTTTATAGACCCTCCCGTGTTTTATAGACCCTCCTGTGTTTTATAGACCCTCCTGTGTTTTATAGACCCTCCTGTGTTTTACAGACCCTCCTGTGTTTTATAGACCCTCCTGTGTTTTATAGACCCTCCTGTGTTTTATAGACCCTCCTGTGTTTTATAGACCCTCCTGTGTTTTATAGACCCTCCTGTGTTTTATAGACCCTCCCCTGTTTTATAGACCCTCCTGTTTTATAGACCCTCCTGTTTTAGAGACCCTCCTGTGTTTTATAGACCCTCCTGGGTTTTATAGACCCTCCTGTTTTATAGACCCTCCTGTTTTACAGACCCTCCTGTTTTATAGACCCTCCTGTTTTTTATAGACCCTCCTGTTTTATAGACCCTCCTGTGTTTTATAGACCCTCCTGTGTTTTATAGACCCTCCTGTGTTTTATAGACCCTCCTGTTTTATAGACCCTCCTGTTTTATAGACCCTCCTGTGTTTTATAGACCCTCCTGGGTTTTATAGACCCTCCTGTGTTTTATAGACCCCCCTGTTTTATAGACCCTCCTGTGTTTTATAGACCCTCCTGTGTTTTATAGACCCCCCTGTTTTATAGACCCCCCTGTTTTATAGACCCTCCTGTGTTTTATAGACCCTCCCGTGTTTTATAGACCCTCCTGTGTTTTAGAGACCCTCCTGTGTTTTAGAGACCCTCCTGTGTTTTATAGACCCTCCTGTGTTTTAGAGACCCTCCTGTGTTTTATAGACCCTCCTGTTTTATAGACCCTCCTGTTTTATAGACTCTCCTGTTTTATAGACCCTCCTGTGTTTTAGAGACCCTCCTGTGTTTTAGAGACCCTCCTGTGTTTTAGAGACCCTCCTGTGTTTTATAGACCCTCCTGTGTTTTATAGACCCTCCTGTTTTATAGACCCTCCTGTTTTACAGACCCTCCTGTTTTATAGACCCTCCTGTGTTTTAGAGACCCTCCTGTTTAATAGACCCTCCTGTTTTATAGACCCTCCTGTTTTACAGACCCTCCTGTTTTATAGACCCTCCTGTGTTTTAGAGACCCTCCTGTTTTATAGACCCTCCTGTTTTATAGACCCTCCTGTTTTATAGACCCTCCTGTTCTACAGACCCTCCTGTTTTACAGACCCTCCTGTTTTATAGACCCTCCTGTTTTTTATAGACCCTCCTGTTTTATAGACCCTCCTGTTTTACAGACCCTCCTGTTTTATAGACCCTCCTGTGTTTTATCGACCCTCCTGTGTTTTATAGACCCTCCTGTGTTTTATAGACCCTCCTGTGTTTTATAGACCCTCCCGTGTTTTATAGACCCTCCTGTGTTTTATAGACCCTCCTGTGTTTTATAGACCCTCCTGTGTTTTACAGACCCTCCTGTGTTTTATAGACCCTCCTGTGTTTTATAGACCCTCCTGTGTTTTATAGACCCTCCTGTGTTTTATAGACCCTCCCCTGTTTTATAGACCCTCCTGTTTTATAGACCCTCCTGTTTTAGAGACCCTCCCGTGTTTTATAGACCCTCCTGTGTTTTATAGACCCTCCTGTTTTATAGACCCTCCTGTTTTAGAGACTCTCCTGTGTTTTATAGACCCTCCTGTTTTAGAGACCCTCCTGTTTTAGAGACCCTTCTGTTTTTTATAGACCCTCCTGTTTTATAGACCCTCCTGTTTTACAGACCCTCCTGTTTTATAGACCCTCCTGTGTTTTATAGACCCTCCTGTGTTTTACAGACCCTCCTGTGTTTTATAGACCCTCCCGTGTTTTATAGACCCTCCTGTGTTTTATAGACCCTCCTGTGTTTTACAGACCCTCCTGTGTTTTATAGACCCTCCTGTGTTTTATAGACCCTCCTGTGTTTTAGAGACCCTCCTGTGTTTTAGAGACCCTCCTGTGTTTTATAGACCCTCCTGTTGTATAGACCCTCCTGTGTTTTATAGACCCTCCTGTGTTTTAGGGACCCTCCTGTTTTAGAGACCCTCCTGTGTTTTATAGACCCTCCTGTTTTATAGACCCTCCAGTGTTTTATAGACCCTCCTGTTTTAGAGACCCTCCTGTGTTTTACAGACCCTCCTGTTTTATAGACCCTCCTGTGTTTTATAGACCCTCCTGTTTTATAGACCCTCCTGTGTTTTATAGACCCTCCTGTGTTTTAGAGACCCTCCTGTGTTTTATAGACCCTCCTGTGTTTTATAGACCCTCCTGTGTTTTATAGACCCTCCTGTGTTTTATAGACCCTCTTGTGTTTTATAGACCCTCCTGTGTTTTAGAGACCCTCCTGTGTTTTATAGACCCTCCTGTTTTATAGACCCTCCTGTGTTTTATAGACCCTCCTGTGTTTTAGAGACCCTCCTGTGTTTTAGAGACCCTCCTGTGTTTTTCAAGCCCTCCTGTGTTTTATAGACCCTCCTGTGTTTTAGAGACCCTCCTGTGTTTTTCAAGCCCTCCTGTGTTTTAGAGACCCTCCTGTGTTTTATAGACCCTCCTGTGTTTTAGAGACCCTCCTGTGTTTTATAGACCCTCCTGTGTTTTATAGACCCTCCTGTTTTATAGACCCTCCAGTGTTTTATAGACCCTCCTGTGTTTTATAGACCCTCCCGTGTTTTATAGACCCTCCTGTGTTTTATAGACCCTCCCGTGTTTTATAGACCCTCCTGTGTTTTATAGACCCTCCTGTGTTTTATGGACCCTCCCGTGTTTTATAGACCCTCCTGTTTTATAGACCCTCCTGTTTTATAGACTCTCCTGTTTTATAGACCCTCCTGTGTTTTAGAGACCCTCCTGTGTTTTAGAGACCCTCCTGTGTTTTAGAGACCCTCCTGTGTTTTATAGACCCTCCTGTGTTTTATAGACCCTCCTGTTTTATAGACCCTCCTGTTTTACAGACCCTCCTGTTTTATAGACCCTCCTGTGTTTTAGAGACCCTCCTGTTTTATAGACCCTCCTGTTTTATAGACCCTCCTGTTTTACAGACCCTCCTGTTTTATAGACCCTCCTGTGTTTTAGAGACCCTCCTGTTTTATAGACCCTCCTGTTTTATAGACCCTCCTGTTTTATAGACCCTCCTGTTTTACAGACCCTCCTGTTTTACAGACCCTCCTTTTTTATAGACCCTCCTGTTTTTTATAGACCCTCCTGTTTTATAGACCCTCCTGTTTTACAGACCCTCCTGTTTTATAGACCCTCCTGTGTTTTATAGACCCTCCTGTGTTTTATAGACCCTCCTGTGTTTTATAGACCCTCCCGTGTTTTATAGACCCTCCTGTGTTTTATAGACCCTCCTGTGTTTTATAGACCCTCCTGTGTTTTACAGACCCTCCTGTGTTTTATAGACCCTCCTGTGTTTTATAGACCCTCCTGTGTTTTAGAGACCCTCCTGTGTTTTAGAGACCCTCCTGTGTTTTAGAGACCCTCCTGTGTTTTATAGACCCTCCTGTGTTTTATAGACCCTCCTGTTTTATAGACCCTCCTGTTTTACAGACCCTCCTGTTTTATAGACCCTCCTGTGTTTTAGAGACCCTCCTGTTTTATAGACCCTCCTGTTTTATAGACCCTCCTGTTTTACAGACCCTCCTGTTTTATAGACCCTCCTGTGTTTTAGAGACCCTCCTGTTTTATAGACCCTCCTGTTTTATAGACCCTCCTGTTTTATAGACCCTCCTGTTTTACAGACCCTCCTGTTTTACAGACCCTCCTTTTTTATAGACCCTCCTGTTTTTTATAGACCCTCCTGTTTTATAGACCCTCCTGTTTTACAGACCCTCCTGTTTTATAGACCCTCCTGTGTTTTATAGACCCTCCTGTGTTTTATAGACCCTCCTGTGTTTTATAGACCCTCCCGTGTTTTATAGACCCTCCTGTGTTTTATAGACCCTCCTGTGTTTTATAGACCCTCCTGTGTTTTACAGACCCTCCTGTGTTTTATAGACCCTCCTGTGTTTTATAGACCCTCCTGTGTTTTATAGACCCTCCTGTGTTTTATAGACCCTCCTGTGTTTTATAGACCCTCCTGGGTTTTATAGACCCTCCTGTTTTATAGACCCTCCTGTTTTACAGACCCTCCTGTTTTATAGACCCTCCTGTTTTACAGACCCTCCTGTTTTATAGACCCTCCTGTGTTTTATAGACCCTCCTGTGTTTTATAGACCCTCCTGTGTTTTATAGACCCTCCCGTGTTTTATAGACCCTCCTGTGTTTTATAGACCCTCCTGTGTTTTACAGACCCTCCTGTGTTTTATAGACCCTCCTGTGTTTTATAGACCCTCCTGTGTTTTATAGACCCTCCTGTGTTTTATAGACCCTCCTGTGTTTTAGAGACCCTCCTGTGTTTTAGAGACCCTCCTGTGTTTTATAGACACTCCTGTTTTATAGACCCTCCTGTGTTTTATAGACCCTCCTGTGTTTTAGAGACCCTCCTGTGTTTTATAGACACTCCTGTTTTATAGACCCTCCTGTGTTTTATAGACCCTCCTGTGTTTTAGAGACCCTCCTGTGTTTTGTAGACCCTCCTGTGTTTTATAGACCCTCCTGTGTTTTATAGACCCTCCTGTTTTATAGACCCTCCTGTGTTTTATAGACCCTCCTGTGTTTTATAGACCCTCCTGTGTTTTATAGACCCTCCTGTGTTTTATAGACCCTCCTGTGTTTTATAGACTCTCCCGTGTTTTATAGACCCTCCTGTGTTTTATAGACCCTCCTGTGTTTTATAGACCCTCCTGTGTTTTACAGACCCTCCTGTGTTTTATAGACCCTCCTGTGTTTTATAGACCCTCCTGTGTTTTATAGACCCTCCTGTGTTTTATAGACCCTCCCCTGTTTAATAGACCCTCCTGTTTAATAGACCCTCCTGTTTTAGAGACCCTCCTGTGTTTTATAGACCCTCCTGGGTTTTATAGACCCTCCTGTTTTATAGACCCTCCTGTTTTACAGACCCTCCTGTTTTACAGACCCTCCTGTTTTATAGACCCTCCTGTTTTTTATAGACCCTCCTGTTTTATAGACCCTCCTGTTTTACAGACCCTCCTGTTTTATAGACCCTCCTGTGTTTTATAGACCCTCCTGTGTTTTATAGACCCTCCTGTGTTTTATAGACCCTCCTGTGTTTTATAGACCCTCCTGTGTTTTATAGACCCTCCCGTGTTTTATAGACCCTCCTGTGTTTTATAGACCCTCCTGTGTTTTATAGACCCTCCTGTGTTTTACAGACCCTCCTGTGTTTTATAGACCCTCCTGTGTTTTATAGACCCTCCTGTGTTTTATAGACCCTCCTGTGTTTTATAGACCCTCCTGTGTTTTATAGACCCTCCCCTGTTTTATAGACCCTCCTGTTTTATAGACCCTCCTGTTTTAGAGACCCTCCTGTGTTTTATAGACCCTCCTGGGTTTTATAGACCCTCCTGTTTTACAGACCCTCCTGTTTTACAGACCCTCCTGTTTTACAGACCCTCCTGTTTTATAGACCCTCCTGTTTTACAGACCCTCCTGTTTTACAGACCCTCCTGTGTTTTACAGACCCTCCTGTTTTACAGACCCTCCTGTTTTACAGACCCTCCCGTGTTTTATAGACCCTCCTGTGTTTTAGAGACCCTCCTGTTTTAGAGACCCTCCTACACAGGAGGGTCTATGTAGGAGGGTACAGACCCGCAGGCAGAACAGCTGAAACTGGAATAGCAGCAAGGCCAGGCGGACTGGGGACAGCAAGGAGTCACCACGGGCGGCAGTCCCGACGCATGGTCCTAGGGCCCAGGTCCTCCGAGAGAAAGAAAGAGAGAAGGAGAAAATTAGAGAGAGCCAAGATTTTCAAAATGTTCATAAATGACAAGCATGGTCAAATAATAATCAGGAATAAAGACCCTTTATAGACCCTCCCGTGTTTTATAGACCCTCCTGTGTTTTATAGACCCTCCCGTGTTTTATAGACCCTCCTGTGTTTTATAGACCCTCCTGTTTTAGAGACCCTCCTGTTTTATAGACCCTCCTGTTTTACAGACCCTCCTGTTTTATAGACCCTCCTGTGTTTTATAGACCCTCCTGTGTTTTATAGACCCTCCTGTGTTTTATAGACCCTCCCGTGTTTTATAGACCCTCCTGTGTTTTATAGACCCTCCTGTGTTTTACAGACCCTCCTGTGTTTTATAGACCCTCCTGTGTTTTATTGACCCTCCTGTGTTTTATAGACCCTCCTGTGTTTTATAGACCCTCCTGTGTTTTAGAGACCCTCCTGTGTTTTAGAGACCCTCCTGTGTTTTATAGACCCTCCTGTTTTATAGACCCTCCTGTGTTTTATAGACCCTCCTGTGTTTTAGAGACCCTCCTGTGTTTTATAGACCCTCCTGTGTTTTATAGACCCTCCTGTGTTTTATAGACCCTCCTGTTTTAGAGACCCTCCTGTGTTTTATAGACCCTCCTGTTTTATAGACCCTCCAGTGTTTTATAGACCCTCCTGTTTTAGAGACCCTCCTGTGTTTTACAGACCCTCCTGTTTTATAGACCCTCCTGTGTTTTATAGACCCTCCTGTTTTATAGACCCTCCTGTGTTTTATAGACCCTCCTGTGTTTTAGAGACCCTCCTGTGTTTTATAGACCCTCCTGTGTTTTATAGACCCTCCTGTGTTTTATAGACCCTCTTGTGTTTTATAGACCCTCCTGTGTTTTAGAGACCCTCCTGTGTTTTATAGACCCTCCTGTTTTATAGACCCTCCTGTGTTTTATAGACCCTCCTGTGTTTTAGAGACCCTCCTGTGTTTTAGAGACCCTCCTGTGTTTTTCAAGCCCTCCTGTGTTTTATAGACCCTCCTGTGTTTTAGAGACCCTCCTGTGTTTTTCAAGCCCTCCTGTGTTTTAGAGACCCTCCTGTGTTTTATAGACCCTCCCGTGTTTTATAGACCCTCCTGTGTTTTATAGACCCTCCTGTGTTTTAGAGACCCTCCTGTGTTTTATAGACCCTCCTTTGTTTTATAGACCCTCCTGTTTTATAGACCCTCCAGTGTTTTATAGACCCTCCTGTGTTTTATAGACCCTCCCGTGTTTTATAGACCCTCCTGTGTTTTATAGACCCTCCCGTGTTTTATAGACCCTCCTGTGTTTTATAGACCCTCCCGTGTTTTATAGACCCTCCTGTGTTTTATAGACCCTCCTGTGTTTTTCAAGCCCTCCTGTGTTTTATAGACCCTCCTGTTTTACAGACCCTCCTGTTTTATAGACCCTCCTGTGTTTTATAGACCCTCCTGTGTTTTACAGACCCTCCTGTGTTTTAGAGACCCTCCTGTATTTTATAGACCCTCCTGTTTTAGAGATCCTCCTGTTTTATAGACCCTCCTGTGTTTTTCAAGCCCTCCTGGGTTTTATAGACCCTCCTGTTTTACAGACCCTCCTGTTTTACAGACCCTCCTGTTTTATAGACCCTCCTGTGTTTTATAGACCCTCCCGTGTTTTATAGACCCTCCTGTGTTTTATAGACCTTCCTGTGTTTTTCAAGCCCTCCTGTGTTTTATAGACCCTCCTGTTTTACAGACCCTCCTGTTTTACAGACCCTCCTGTGTTTTATAGACCCTCCTGTGTTTTATAGCCCCTCCTGTGTTTTATAGACCCTCCTGTGTTTTACAGACCCTCCTGTGTTTTAGAGACCCTCCTGTTTTACAGACCCTCCTGTTTTATAGACCCTCCTGTTTTACAGACCCTCCTGTTTTACAGACCCTCCTGTGTTTTACAGACCCTCCTGTTTTACAGACCCTCCTGTTTTACAGACCCTCCCGTGTTTTAGAGACCCTCCCGTGTTTTAGAGACCCTCCTGTGTTTTATAGACCCTCCTGTGTTTTATAGACCCTCCCATGTTTTATAGACCCTCCTGTGTTTTATAGACCCTCCCGTGTTTTATAGACCCTCCTGTGTTTTATAGACCCTCCTGTTTTAGAGACCCTCCTGTTTTAGAGACTCTCCTGTGTTTTATAGACCCTCCTGTTTTAGAGACCCTCCTGTTTTAGAGACCCTTCTGTTTTTTATAGACCCTCCTGTTTTATAGACCCTCCTGTGTTTTATAGACCCTCCTGTGTTTTATAGACCCTCCTGTGTTTTATAGACCCTCCCGTGTTTTATAGACCCTCCTGTGTTTTATAGACCCTCCTGTGTTTTACAGACCCTCCTGTGTTTTATAGACCCTCCTGTGTTTTATAGACCCTCCTGTGTTTTATAGACCCTCCAATGTTTTAGAGACCCTCCTGTGTTTTAGAGACCCTCCTGTGTTTTATAGACCCTCCTGTTGTATAGACCCTCCTGTGTTTTATAGACCCTCCTGTGTTTTAGGGACCCTCCTGTTTTAGAGACCCTCCTGTGTTTTATAGACCCTCCTGTTTTATAGACCCTCCAGTGTTTTATAGACCCTCCTGTTTTAGAGACCCTCCTGTGTTTTACAGACCCTCCTGTTTTATAGACCCTCCTGTGTTTTATAGACCCTCCTGTTTTATAGACCCTCCTGTGTTTTATAGACCCTCCTGTGTTTTAGAGACCCTCCTGTGTTTTATAGACCCTCCTGTGTTTTATAGACCCTCCTGTGTTTTATAGACCCTCCTGTGTTTTATAGACCCTCTTGTGTTTTATAGACCCTCCTGTGTTTTAGAGACCCTCCTGTGTTTTATAGACCCTCCTGTTTTATAGACCCTCCTGTGTTTTATAGACCCTCCTGTGTTTTAGAGACCCTTCTGTGTTTTAGAGACCCTCCTGTGTTTTTCAAGCCCTCCTGTGTTTTATAGACCCTCCTGTGTTTTAGAGACCCTCCTATGTTTTTCAAGCCCTCCTGTGTTTTAGAGACCCTCCTGTGTTTTATAGACCCTCCCGTGTTTTATAGACCCTCCTGTGTTTTATAGACCCTCCTGTGTTTTAGAGACCCTCCTGTGTTTTATAGACCCTCCTGTGTTTTATAGACCCTCCTGTTTTATAGACCCTCCAGTGTTTTATAGACCCTCCTGTGTTTTATAGACCCTCCCGTGTTTTATAGACCCTCCTGTGTTTTATAGACCCTCCCGTGTTTTATAGACCCTCCTGTGTTTTATAGACCCTCCTGTGTTTTATAGACCCTCCCGTGTTTTATAGACCCTCCTGTTTTATAGACCCTCCTGTTTTATAGACTCTCCTGTTTTATAGACCCTCCTGTGTTTTAGAGACCCTCCTGTGTTTTAGAGACCCTCCTGTGTTTTAGAGACCCTCCTGTGTTTTATAGACCCTCCTGTGTTTTATAGACCCTCCTGTTTTATAGACCCTCCTGTTTTACAGACCCTCCTGTTTTATAGACCCTCCTGTGTTTTAGAGACCCTCCTGTTTTATAGACCCTCCTGTTTTATAGACCCTCCTGTTTTACAGACCCTTCTGTTTTATAGACCCTCCTGTGTTTATAGAGACCCTCCTGTTTTATAGACCCTCCTGTTTTAAAGACCCTCCTGTTTTACAGACCCTCCTGTTTTACAGACCCTCCTTTTTTATAGACCCTCCTGTTTTTTATAGACCCTCCTGTTTTATAGACCCTCCTGTTTTACAGACCCTCCTGTTTTATAGACCCTCCTGTGTTTTATAGACCCTCCTGTGTTTTATAGACCCTCCTGTGTTTTATAGACCCTCCTGTGTTTTATAGACCCTCCTGTGTTTTATAGACCCTCCTGTGTTTTATAGGCCCTCCTGTGTTTTATAGACCCTCCTGTGTTTTATAGACCCTCCTGTGTTTTATAGACCCTCCTGTGTTTTATAGACCCTCCCCTGTTTTATAGACCCTCCTGTTTTATAGACCCTCCTGTTTTAGAGACCCTCCTGTGTTTTATAGACCCTCCTGGGTTTTATAGACCCTCCTGTTTTATAGACCCTCCTGTTTTACAGACCCTCCTGTTTTACAGACCCTCCTGTTTTATAGACCCTCCTGTTTTTATAGACCCTCCTTTTTTATAGACCCTCCTGTTTTACAGACCCTCCTGTTTTATAGACCCTCCTGGGTTTTATAGACCCTCCTGTGTTTTATAGACCCTCCTGTGTTTTATAGACCCTCCTGTGTTTTATAGACCCTCCCGTGTTTTATAGACCCTCCTGTGTTTTATAGACCCTCCTGTGTTTTATAGACCCTCCTGTGTTTTACAGACCCTCCTGTGTTTTATAGACCCTCCTGTGTTTTATAGACCCTCCTGTGTTTTATAGACCCTCCTGTGTTTTATAGACCCTCCTGTGTTTTATAGACCCTCCTGTGTTTTATAGACCCTCCCCTGTTTTATAGACCCTCCTGTTTTATAGACCCTCCTGTTTTAGAGACCCTCCTGTGTTTTATAGACCCTCCTGGGTTTTATAGACCCTCCTGTTTTATAGACCCTCCTGTTTTACAGACCCTCCTGTTTTACAGACCCTCCTGTTTTACAGACCCTCCTGTTTTACAGACCCTCCTGTTTTATAGACCCTCCTGTTTTACAGACCCTCCTGTTTTACAGACCCTCCTGTGTTTTACAGACCCTCCTGTTTTACAGACCCTCCTGTTTTACAGACCCTCCCGTGTTTTAGAGACCCTCCCGTGTTTTAGAGACCCTCCTGTGTTTTATAGACCCTCCTGTGTTTTATAGACCCTCCCGTGTTTTATAGACCCTCCTGTGTTTTATAGACCCTCCCGTGTTTTATAGACCCTCCTGTGTTTTATAGACCCTCCTGTTTTAGAGACCCTCCTGTTTTATAGACCCTCCTGTTTTACAGACCCTCCTGTTTTATAGACCCTCCTTTGTTTTATAGACCCTCCTGTGTTTTATAGACCCTCCTGTGTTTTATAGACCCTCCCGTGTTTTATAGACCCTCCTGTGTTTTATAGACCCTCCTGTGTTTTACAGACCCTCCTGTGTTTCATAGACCCTCCTGTGTTTTATAGACCCTCCTGTGTTTTATAGACCCTCCTGTGTTTTATAGACCCTCCTGTGTTTTAGAGACCCTCCTGTGTTTTAGAGACCCTCCTGTGTTTTATAGACCCTCCTGTTTTATAGACCCTCCTGTGTTTTATAGACCCTCCTGTGTTTTAGAGACCCTCCTGTGTTTTATAGACCCTCCTGTGTTTTATAGACCCTCCTGTGTTTTATAGACCCTCCTGTTTTATAGACCCTCCTGTGTTTTATAGACCCTCCTGTGTTTTATAGACCCTCCTGTGTTTTATAGACCCTCCCGTGTTTTATAGACCCTCCTGTGTTTTATAGACCCTCCTGTGTTTTATAGACCCTCCTGTGTTTTACAGACCCTCCTGTGTTTTATAGACCCTCCTGTGTTTTATAGACCCTCCTGTGTTTTATAGACCCTCCCCTGTTTTATAGACCCTCCTGTTTTATAGACCCTCCTGTTTTACAGACCCTCCTGTGTTTTATAGACCCTCCTGGGTTTTATAGACCCTCCTGTTTTATAGACCCTCCTGTTTTAGAGACCCTCCTGTGTTTTATAGACCCTCCTGGGTTTTATAGACCCTCCTGTTTTATAGACCCTCCTGTTTTACAGACCCTCCTGTTTTACAGACCCTCCTGTTTTACAGACCCTCCTGTTTTACAGACCCTCCTGTTTTATAGACCCTCCTGTTTTACAGACCCTCCTGTTTTACAGACCCTCCTGTGTTTTACAGACCCTCCTGTTTTACAGACCCTCCTGTTTTACAGACCCTCCCGTGTTTTAGAGACCCTCCCGTGTTTTAGAGACCCTCCTGTGTTTTATAGACCCTCCTGTGTTTTATAGACCCTCCCGTGTTTTATAGACCCTCCTGTGTTTTATAGACCCTCCCGTGTTTTATAGACCCTCCTGTGTTTTATAGACCCTCCTGTTTTAGAGACCCTCCTGTTTTATAGACCCTCCTGTTTTACAGACCCTCCTGTTTTATAGACCCTCCTTTGTTTTATAGACCCTCCTGTGTTTTATAGACCCTCCTGTGTTTTATAGACCCTCCCGTGTTTTATAGACCCTCCTGTGTTTTATAGACCCTCCTGTGTTTTACAGACCCTCCTGTGTTTCATAGACCCTCCTGTGTTTTATAGACCCTCCTGTGTTTTATAGACCCTCCTGTGTTTTATAGACCCTCCTGTGTTTTAGAGACCCTCCTGTGTTTTAGAGACCCTCCTGTGTTTTATAGACCCTCCTGTTTTATAGACCCTCCTGTGTTTTATAGACCCTCCTGTGTTTTAGAGACCCTCCTGTGTTTTATAGACCCTCCTGTGTTTTATAGACCCTCCTGTGTTTTATAGACCCTCCTGTTTTATAGACCCTCCTGTGTTTTATAGACCCTCCTGTGTTTTATAGACCCTCCTGTGTTTTATAGACCCTCCCGTGTTTTATAGACCCTCCTGTGTTTTATAGACCCTCCTGTGTTTTATAGACCCTCCTGTGTTTTACAGACCCTCCTGTGTTTTATAGACCCTCCTGTGTTTTATAGACCCTCCTGTGTTTTATAGACCCTCCCCTGTTTTATAGACCCTCCTGTTTTATAGACCCTCCTGTTTTAGAGACCCTCCTGTGTTTTATAGACCCTCCTGGGTTTTATAGACCCTCCTGTTTTATAGACCCTCCTGTTTTACAGACCCTCCTGTTTTACAGACCCTCCTGTTTTATAGACCCTCCTGTTTTTTATAGACCCTCCTGTTTTATAGACCCTCCTGTTTTACAGACCCTCCTGTTTTATAGACCCTCCTGTGTTTTATAGACCCTCCTGTGTTTTATAGACCCTCCTGTGTTTTATAGACCCTCCTGTGTTTTATAGACCCTCCTGTGTTTTATAGACCCTCCCGTGTTTTATAGACCCTCCTGTGTTTTATAGACCCTCCTGTGTTTTATAGACCCTCCTGTGTTTTACAGACCCTCCTGTGTTTTATAGACCCTCCTGTGTTTTATAGACCCTCCTGTGTTTTATAGACCCTCCTGTGTTTTATAGACCCTCCCCTGTTTTATAGACCCTCCTGTTTTATAGACCCTCCTGTTTTAGAGACCCTCCTGTGTTTTATAGACCCTCCTGGGTTTTATAGACCCTCCTGTTTTATAGACCCTCCTGTTTTACAGACCCTCCTGTTTTACAGACCCTCCTGTTTTACAGACCCTCCTGTTTTATAGACCCTCCTGTTTTACAGACCCTCCTGTTTTACAGACCCTCCTGTGTTTTACAGACCCTCCTGTTTTACAGACCCTCCTGTTTTACAGACCCTCCCGTGTTTTAGAGACCCTCCCGTGTTTTAGAGACCCTCCTGTGTTTTATAGACCCTCCTGTGTTTTATAGACCCTCCCGTGTTTTATAGACCCTCCCGTGTTTTATAGACCCTCCCGTGTTTTATAGACCCTCCTGTGTTTTATAGACCCTCCTGTTTTAGAGACCCTCCTGTTTTATAGACCCTCCTGTTTTACAGACCCTCCTGTTTTATAGACCCTCCTGTGTTTTATAGACCCTCCTGTGTTTTATAGACCCTCCTGTGTTTTATAGACCCTCCCGTGTTTTATAGACCCTCCTGTGTTTTATAGACCCTCCTGTGTTTTACAGACCCTCCTGTGTTTTATAGACCCTCCTGTGTTTTATAGACCCTCCTGTGTTTTATAGACCCTCCTGTGTTTTATAGACCCTCCTGTGTTTTATAGACCCTCCTGTGTTTTAGAGACCCTCCTGTGTTTTATAGACCCTCCTGTTTTATAGACCCTCCTGTGTTTTATAGACCCTCCTGTGTTTTAGAGACCCTCCTGTGTTTTATAGACCCTCCTGTGTTTAATAGACCCTCCTGTGTTTTATAGACCCTCCTGTTTTAGAGACCCTCCTGTGTTTTATAGACCCTCCTGTTTTATAGACCCTCCAGTGTTTTATAGACCATCCTGTTTTAGAGACCCTCCTGTGTTTTATAGACCCTCCTGTTTTATAGACCCTCCTGTGTTTTATAGACCCTCCTGTTTTATAGACCCTCCTGTGTTTTATAGACCCTCCTGTGTTTTAGAGACCCTCCTGTGTTTTATAGACCCTCCTGTGTTTTATAGACCCTCCTGTGTTTTATAGACCCTCCTGTGTTTTATAGACCCTCTTGTGTTTTATAGACCCTCCTGTGTTTTAGAGACCCTCCTGTGTTTTATAGACCCTCCTGTTTTATAGACCCTCCTGTGTTTTATAGACCCTCCTGTGTTTTAGAGACCCTCCTGTGTTTTAGAGACCCTCCTGTGTTTTTCAAGCCCTCCTGTGTTTTATAGACCCTCCTGTGTTTTAGAGACCCTCCTGTGTTTTTCAAGCCCTCCTGTGTTTTAGAGACCCTCCTGTGTTTTATAGACCCTCCCGTGTTTTATAGACCCTCCTGTGTTTTATAGACCCTCCTGTGTTTTAGAGACCCTCTTGTGTTTTATAGACCCTCCTGTGTTTTATAGACCCTCCTGTTTTATAGACCCTCCAGTGTTTTATAGACCCTCCTGTGTTTTATAGACCCTCCCGTGTTTTATAGACCCTCCTGTGTTTTATAGACCCTCCCGTGTTTTATAGACCCTCCTGTGTTTTATAGACCCTCCTGTGTTTTATAGACCCTCCCGTGTTTCATAGACCCTCCTGTGTTTTATAGACCCTCCTGTGTTTTTCAAGCCCTCCTGTGTTTTATAGACCCTCCTGTTTTACAGACCCTCCTGTTTTATAGACCCTCCTGTGTTTTATAGACCCTCCTGTGTTTTACAGACCCTCCTGTGTTTTAGAGACCCTCCTGTATTTTATAGACCCTCCTGTTTTAGAGACCCTCCTGTTTTATAGACCCTCCTGTGTTTTTCAAGCCCTCCTGGGTTTTATAGACCCTCCTGTTTTACAGACCCTCCTGTTTTACAGACCCTCCTGTTTTACAGACCCTCCTGTTTTATAGACCCTCCTGTGTTTTATAGACCCTCCCGTGTTTTATAGACCCTCCTGTGTTTTATAGACCTTCCTGTGTTTTTCAAGCCCTCCTGTGTTTTATAGACCCTCCTGTTTTACAGACCCTCCTGTTTTACAGACCCTCCTGTGTTTTATAGACCCTCCTGTGTTTTATAGCCCCTCCTGTGTTTTATAGACCCTCCTGTGTTTTACAGACCCTCCTGTGTTTTAGAGACCCTCCTGTGTATTATAGACCCTCCTGTTTTAGAGACCCTCCTGTTTTAGAGACCCTCCTGTGTTTTTCAAGCCCTCCTGGGTTTTATAGACCCTCCTGTTTTACAGACCCTCCTGTTTTACAGACCCTCCGGTTTTACAGACCCTCCTGTTTTACAGACCCTCCTGTGTTTTATAGACCCTCCCGTGTTTTATAGACCCTCCTGTGTTTTATAGACCCTCCTGTGTTTTTCAAGCCCTCCTGTGTTTTATAGACCCTCCTGTTTTACAGACCCTCCTGTTTTATAGACCCTCCTGTGTTTTATAGACCCTCCTGTGTTTTATAGACCCTCCTGTGTTTTATAGACCCTCCTGTGTTTTACAGACCCTCCTGTGTTTTAGAGACCCTCCTGTGTTTTATAGACCCTCCTGTTTTAGAGACCCTCCTGTTTTAGAGACCCTCCTGTGTTTTTCAAGCCCTCCTGGGTTTTATAGACCCTCCTGTTTTAGAGACCCTCCTGTGTTATACAGACCCTCCTGTTTTACAGACCCTCCTGTTTTACAGACCCTCCTGTTTTACAGACCCTCCTGTTTTACAGACCCTCCTGTGTTTTATAGACCCTCCCGTGTTTTATAGACCCTCCTGTGTTTTATAGACCCTCCTGTGTTTTTCAAGCCCTCCTGTGTTTTATAGACCCTCCTGTGTTTTATAGACCCTCCTGTGTTTTATAGACCCTCCTGTGTTTTACAGACCCTCCTGTGTTTTAGAGACACTCCTGTGTTTTATAGACCCTCCTGTTTTAGAGACCCTCCTGTTTTAGAGACCCTCCTGTGTTTTTCAAGCCCTCCTGGGTTTTATAGACCCTCCTGTTTTAGAGACCCTCCTGTTTTACAGACCCTCCTGTTTTACAGACCCTCCTGTTTTACAGACCCTCCTGTTTTATAGACCCTCCTGTTTTACAGACCCTCCTGTTTTACAGACCCTCCTGTTTTACAGACCCTCCTGTTTTATAGACCCTCCTGTGTTTTTCAAGCCCTCCTTATTTAGGAAACTGATGCTCCTTATTGGTATTACAGCTTTCCCCTTTGTTTGCACACTAAAACTGGCCCATGAGACCCGATGATCCAAACCTGTAGAGGTAGAGGTAGAGGTAATGTTAGAGGTAGAGGTAGATGTAGAGGTAGAGGTGAAAAGGTAGAGGTAGAGGTGGAGGTGGAGGTGGAGGTAGAGGTGAAAAGGTAGAGGTAGAGGTGGAGGTGGAGGTAGAGGTGAAAAGGTAGAGGTAGAGGTAGAGGTGAAAAGGTAGAGGTAGAGGTGGAGGTGGAGGTGGAGATAGAGGTGAAAAGGTAGAGGTAGAGGTAGAGGTAGAGGTGGAGGTGGAGGTGGAGGTGGAGGTGGAGGTGGAGGTGGAGGTGGAGGTAGAGGTAGAGGTGAAAAGGTAGAGGTAGAGGTGGAGGTGGAGGTGGAGGTAGAGGTGAAAAGGTAGAGGTAGAGGTAGAGGTAGAGGTGGAGGTGGAGGTAGAGGTAGAGGTGAAAAGGTAGAGGTAGAGGTAGAGGTGGAGGTAGAGGTGTAAAGGTGGAAGTAGAGGTAGAGGTAGAGGTGGAGGTGGAGGTAGAGGTAGAGGTGGAGGTAGAGGTGTAAAGGTGGAAGTAGAGGTAGAGGTGGAGGTGGACATAGAGGTGGACGTAGAGGTAGAGGTAGAGGTGGAGGTGGAGGTGGAGGTGGAGGTGGAGGTAGAGGTGGAGGTAGAGGTGGAGGTGGAGGTGGAGGTGGAGGTGGAGGTAGAGGTAGAGGTGGAGGTAGAGGTAGAGGAAGACCAAGAACAAGGAGAGTAATCTCTGATGGTGCAGTGAGGGTTCAACCATGGGTTGACCTTGAGAGAGGCTGGGCAGAGAGTGCTGCTTCACCGTAGCATCCATCATCCGGACATTCTAAAATGTGAAGAGGTTTGTACTGCAGACATTGGACATCTCTGCTACTTTTACTACTTGAAAGGAGAACAATATAAAGCACAGGAAAGACTGTAGATTCCAATACATACTGGAAGGGGAAACATAGTAAGTGTTTCATATATGACTGCATGGAGGAAACTGGGAGCTATACTACTTTGTAACATGTTAATCTTGTATACTGTATTACTGTCGTGTTTACTGTTACTGTATGCTATTTAGTTTTACAGTTTTTTTCTGGTTGCTTAACCCCCATCTTTAAAACTATAGACTATTTTTGAAAAACTCTACACACTAACCACAAAACCTTACACCAAACCAGCAAAACATTAGACATCTCTTGCAAAAAAACAAATACTACTTGCAAATTGTGTTTTTGCGTCAATACAGTACACACAAACCATCATTTGAATAAGCACACGAAGCACCAACTACGAACTGATAGTATAAATGAAAAACACTTGTGGCTTTTGCTTTTTTCTGCATGCAGGGCAAAGGAGTTTGCAATAAAGTTTTGTCATACATGTAGGAAACACACAGGTATCCAAATGTGTAAAGTATGGAAGTGTATTCCAAACCTAACACACTATCAATACAAATAAGGTTGAAATTATTAGTATAATTTTTTCTCTAAATGTTCTAACACTCCTTAAACAACAAAAGCGCAGTAGAAGAAAAACCAAAACATTTGTGCTAGAAAAAAAAAAGAACTGAAGAAAATGTTGGCTACATCTCGTCTTCTTTGTGGGTCTGGCCATCGATCCATCTCATTATGAAAGTACAGTACATAATACTGTACCAGTAAGACTACAGTTACTTACCGGTTCTCATTTCTAAATATCCTGATGATACCTGCAACAGTATAGCGGCTCAGATTTGGTTGAACCCGTTGCCCAGCCTCCCTCATGTTCATCCCGTGGTTGACAACATGGTCAACCAGTCGCTCTGATTTCATCAGTTATTGTGTCCTTTTCCTCTTCCCCGTCCTCTCCTTCTCTCCCGCCCTACTTCACCTCTTTCTTCTCCTCCTCCTCTTCCTTCTTCACCTCCTCCTCGTCCTCCTCTTCCTCCTCATCTTCCTCCTCCTCCTCTTACATCTTCACCTCCTCGTCCTCCTCTTCCTCCTCCTCTTCCTCCTTCTCTTCCTCCTCTTCCTCATCTTCCTACTCCTCCTCCTCTTCATCATCTTCTTCCTCCTCTTACTTCTCCTCCTCCTCTTACTTCTCCTCCTCCTCTTACTTCTTCACCTCCTCCTTGTCCTCCTCTTCCTCCTCCTCTTCCTCCTCCTCTTCGTCTTCCTCTTCCTCTTCCTCCTCTTCGTCCTCCTCTTCCTCCTCCTCTAGTTCTCACCCCTCTTACTCTCTGTCCAATATTGGCCACCATTGTTGTCCAAACCAAATGTTTACCTGTTACCTATGTATAGTGCTCAAGCTATGATTTGTAAGTGAACTCATTATCTAAAAGGCTTTTCATGTGTCAATGTGGACAGGCAATTGGCAAAATAGTGTAGCAATGTAGAGACCAATGTTTACAGTTTTGCTAGAAGTGTGTTGTAAAATGACAAACTGAGTGTAAAGCAGAGAAGGTGCATTCAGTTTGGCAACACTTGGTAAATGCATTGACTACAAGTGTTAATGCTTTCAGAGATCGTGCTTCAAGAATCACTGCTAGTGTTTAAACATTCAGAAGAAAAAGGGTAGTATAACTGAAAGACGACCACCACGAACAGGAAAGCTGCCATTGTGCAAACGCTAGTTGAACATAATGCCATAAGACTGCGGGAAATCCAACAACAGATGATTGAAAACCCTGCCATCTTTCATCACATCAGAGTGAGGTACCAGGCCAGCGCGGGGGGGGGGGATGTCACCATATGCACAGCTATGAGCCACAATGGGATCCTCCACCGCCATGCCACCCTCTCCTGAACGCCTTACGTGACCATCTTTTTCAGCCAGAGACGTCCAGGTGATCCTGAGCAGCAAATGTTCTAATTCGGGACAACGTACGTTTCCCATTGGGCTGCTCAGGTCCTCCGCAACTGCTTCCATGACAACTGCTTCCAGAATATATTGCCTGTGATGTTGATGAAAATCTGTGGCTGGACCAAAACAACAGAGATTACTGATTTTGTTTTCGTAATGGAGTATTTGTTTCTTGACTTATGATTTAGATACTACCGTATTTTGACAGTTTTATTGATCTAACATACAGTACAGTAGTACAAATAGGCCTATTTGTCTTCCTTTGCATATTCCAATATATATTTACTGTATGTTTGCAATTTCCCTGTATGTGTGTTCACAGTATGCTGTCATGTAATGAGTCTTGTTGAAATATAAAACGTATTTGTTTTATTTGAGTACACACAAACAATTTACAGTATAAAACATCTTAGTCTTTACATTGAAATAGGTTCTGATAGTAGTGTTTTGAATATGTCCCATTAGTGTGATCTCAGTTGTCACTAAGTTATATTCATATGATGTGTGTCTCATTTGTAAGCAGAGTTTCATTTTGAGCAGGAAGTACATGATTTTGATTGGTGTGTTTCATTTTCCAAGATGTCTGTGGGGTTTTGGGGAAATATGCTAACTGTTTTGAGAGAGAAGGCATAGAGAGAGAAGAGAGGAGGGATAGAGAGAAGGAATTGAGAGAAAAGAGAGGGGAGAGAGAATGAAGGGAGAGAAAAGAGAGGGGAGAGAGAAGGAATGGAGAGAGAAGAGAGGAGGGATAGAGAGAAGGAATGGAGAGAAAAGAGAGGGGAGAGAGAAGGAATGGAGAGAGAAGAGAGGGGAGAGAGAAGTGGTAAAGTAGTTCTATAGAATTTCTAGGTTTAGGTAAGCTCGACCCCCAGGCAATAGGGAGGAAGTATAATGCAGAGGACTGTGGGTTAGGTATTTATTCACCCCTGACCACTTTGTCACGATTTGTAATGATTAGACTTTGCTTTTACAGTACTTCTTGCGCTAAGAAGACTTGACGGGAGTTCCATGAGTTTACGGGTGTAACTGTCCCTTCACCTCCGCTGTCTGGTGAGTTAGGCGGTGAGCAGAGAGAGAGAGAGTGAAAGAGAAACGTCCTATGGCTCCATTGCAGCTCGCGGTGTACTTGCGGCTCGCTCTCATATTCTTCTTCACGGCGTTTCTTTTCTTCCTCGACGTCTTCACTGTCAGCAGAGCAGCCTCCTCGTGCGCTAACGTCCCCAGTCAGTTACCGTCCAAGAGTCGAACCGGAGGAGATGATGTCTCTTCTAGTAGTGCGCGCAAACAGAACAACACTACGGGGGACGTGCGCGAGATGAACGTGTCACTAATATCGGTATTGTTACCGACACAGGATGAGATCACGCGGGGGAACGACACGGAGAGAGATAATGTGAGTAAACATGTAATGAAAAGCCTGGAATTAAATACAGTAATTATGGTTTCAACATAATTGGCAAAGGGGGGGGGGGGGGGGGGGGCGTCTCTGAATAGTTGTAATTGAACTCTGCCTCCTATTTATTTATTTTTCATGTTTACTGGTACAGGGGTAAATATTACATTCAACGTTTATTACAAATGAAACGAAGACCCCCAACTCTGTGTCAGGATTTATTGACTTGTTTTATTGTCCACGTGGCTGTGCTGGTGGATGAAATATGTAATATATGAAATATGTAATATATGAAATATGTAATATATGAAATATGTATTTGTATTTATTAAGGATCCAGCAACATGAAGGCAGTTGTATACATTGTTGATGAGATGTCATAACATTTTACCCAATACATTTAGTATGTTCCCTCAGGCCACTACTCCACTATCACATATCTACAATACATTTAGTATGTTCCCTCAGGCCACTACTCCACTATCACATATCTACAATACATTTAGTATGTTCCCTCAGGCCACTACTCCACTATCACATATCTACAATACATTTAGTATGTTCCCTCAGGCCACTACTCCACTATCACATATCTACAATACATTTAGTATGTTCCCTCAGGCCACTACTCCACTATCACATATCTACAATACAACATCCATGTATACGTGTGTGTAGAGTGTGTGTCTTATCATGTGTATGTGTGTCTGTGCCTTTGTGTGTCTCTTCACAGTCCCCGCTCTTCCATAAGGTGTATTTTTATCTGGTTTTAAATCTGATTCTACTGCTTGCATCAGTTACCTGATGTGGAATAGAGTTCCATGTAGTCATGGCTCTATGTAGTACTGTGGAATAGAGTTCCATGTAGTCATGGCTCTATGTAGTACTGTGGAATAGAGTTCCATGTAGTCATGGCTCTATGTAGTACTGTGTGCCTCCCATAGTCTGTTCTGGACTTGGGGACAGTGAAGAGACCTCTTGTGGCATGTCTTGAGGGGTATGCATGGGTATGTGAGCTGTGTGCCAGTAGTTTAGACCAGGGGTGTCAAACTCATTCCACGGAGGGCCTAGTGTCTGCAGGTTTTTGGTTTTTCCTTTCAATAAAGCCCTAGACAACCAGGTGTGGGGAGTTCCTAACTAATTAGTGATGTTAATTCATCAATCAAGTACAAGGGAGGAGCGAAAACCCGCAGACACTCGGCCCTCCGTGGAATGAGTTTGACACCTGTGGTTTAGACAGACAGCTCGGTGCATTCAGCATGTCAATACCTCTCATAAATAAAAGTAGTGACGAAGTCAATCGCTCCTCCACTTTGAGCCAGGAGAGATTGACATGTATGTTATTAATATTAGCTCTCTATATACATCCAAGGGCCAGCCGTGCTGCCCTGTTCTGAGCCAATTGCAATTTTCCTAAGTTCTTTTTTGTGGCACCCGACCACACGACTGAACAGTAGTCAAGGTGTGACAAAACTAGGGCCTGTAGGACCTGCCTTGTTGATAGTGTTGTTAAGAAGGCAGAGCATCGCTTTATTATAGACAGACTTCTCACCATTTTAGCTACTGTTGTATCAATATGTTTTGACCATGACAGTTTACCATCCAGGGTAACTCCAAGCAGTTTAGTCACCTCAACTTGCTCAATTTCCACATTATTTATTACAAGATTTAGTTGAGGTTTAGGGTTTAGTGAATGATTTGTTCCAAATATAATGCTTTTAGTTTTAGAAATATTTAGGACTAACTTATTCCTTGCCAGCCATTCTGAAACTAACTGCAGCTCTTTAAGTGTTGCAGTGATTTCAGCCGCTGTACTAGCTGACGTGTATAGCGTTGAGTCATCCGCATACATAGACACACTGGCTTTACTTAAGGCCAGTGGCAGGTCATTAGTAAAGATTGAAAAAGCAAGGGGCCTAGACAGTGAAGATAGTTCGCTTAGGCTTTTTACAATTGAAAACAATCCTCCGTTCCAGACCGGGTTACCTAACCAGTAGTGTCTCCCATTGACACGAATGCGATAGCAGCTGGGTCTGGTCCAGAGAGGACATATTGAAGAGAGGGAAAAAAAATCCCTTGTTTATCTCATGATCATTATCAACATAACAGAAGTTGTTTTGTCGAGATCATGAGATAAAGTCTATAAATAAGTGTGGATGCCTTGACGATAGAGCCCACGGTGCATCAGAACATACCTTTTCACTGATTGCTACACTAAGAGATGGTACGTTTCACACTAACGTCATGCTTTCATTTGTGCTTGGAGCTCATTATCAGTTTTATAAGTTAGAATGTTAGCAAGTTAAATGTTCCTTACTTTGAGCCAAGAGGTCTTGGGGCATTTAAGCCCTGAACGAAGCCCGACAGGCAGCACAGTTTCCCGGACTGTATGCCACGGACTGTATATTTAACTTCTTGTTAATCCAACCACTTTGTCACATTTCAAAAAGGCTTTACGGCGAAAACATACCATGCGATTGACTGAGGACAGCGACCCGCATACACCAGCATTAAAAACATTTTCCAAACCAGCAGAGGCGTCACAAAAATCAGAAATAGCGATAAAATAAAGCACTTACTTTTGAAGATCTTCCTCTGTTTGCAATCCAAAGGGTCCCAGCTACACAACAAATTGTCGTTTTGTTTGATAAAGTCCATTATATCCCAAAAAAGTCAGTTTATTTGGCGCGTTTGATTCAGTAATCCACCCGTTCCACTCGTTCAACATGCAGGCAAAAGAATCCGAAAAGTTACCAATAAACTTTGTCCAAAGAAGTCAAACAACGTTTCTAATCAATCCTCAGGTACCTTAATATGTAAATAAATTATACAATTTAACACGGAATGTAGTATGTTCAATTCCGGAGATAAATAACAAGGTGCGCGCCCTCATCCACGTGCGCCACAAGACTACAGTCCAAATGAGAGCCACCTTGAAAAACTACAACTACTAATCAATTTTTCAAAAACCAGCCTGAAACCCTTTCTAAAGACTCTTGACATCTAGTGGAAGCCATAGGAACTGCAATCTGGGAGGAATTCCTTTGTATATCCCATAGACAAGCATTTGAATGGACTGTGACCCCCCAAAAAAATCCTAGGGTTTTTGCCTGCCATATGAGTTCTGTTATACACACAGACATCATTCAAACAGTTGTAGAAACTTCAGAGTGTTTTCTATCCAAATCTACTAATAATATGCACCTGAACCTGAGTACTTCTATGGCTAAACATGAGTACTACTATGGCTGACCCTGGGTACTACTATGGCTGACCCTGGGTACTACTATGGCTGACCCTGGGTAGTACTATGGCTGAACCCGATTACTACTATGGCTGACCCTGGGTACTACTATGGCTGACCCTGAGTACTACTATGGCTCATCCTGAGTATTACTATGGCTGATCCTGAGTACTACTATGGCTGACCCCGATTACTACATGGCTGACCCTGAGTACTACTATGGCTGACCCTGAGTACAACTATGGCTGACCCTGAGTACTACTATGGCTGACCCTGAGTACTACTATGGCTGACCCTGAGTACTACTATGGCTGACCGTGAGTACTACTATGGCTGACCCTGAGTACTACTATGGCTGACCCTGAGTACGACTATGGCTGAACCGGAGTACTACTATGGCTGACCCTGATTACTACTATGGCTGACCCTGAGTACTACTATGGCTGACCCTGAGTACTACTATGGCTGACCCTGAGTACTACTATGGCTGACCCTGATTACTACTATGGCTGACCCTGAGTACGACTATGGCTGAACCGGAGTACTACTATGGCTGACCCTGATTACTACTATGGCTGACCCTGATTACTACTATGGCTGACCCTGAGTACGACTATGGCTGATCCTGAGTACTACTATGGCTGACCCCGATTACTACATGGCTGACCCTGAGTACTACTATGGCTGACCCTGATTACTACTATGGCTGACCCTGAGTAGTACTATGGCTGACCCTGAGTACTACTATGGCTGACCCTGAGTACTACTATGGCTGACCCTGAGTAGTACTATGGCTGACCCTGAGTACTACTATGGCTGACCCTGAGTACTACTATGGCTGACCCTGAGTAGTACTATGGCTGACCCTGAGTACTACTATGGCTGACCCTGAGTACTACTATGGCTGACCCTGAGTAGTACTATGGCTGACCCTGAGTACTACTATGGCTGACCCTGAGTACTACTATGGCTGACCCTGAGTACTACTATGGCTGACCCTGAGTACTACTATGGCTGACCCTGAGTACTACTATGGCTGACCCTGAGTACGACTATGGCTGACCCTGAGTAGTACTATGGCTGACCCTGAGTACTACTATGGCTGACCTTGAGTACTACTATGGCTGAACCTGTAAAACAACAGATTTCATTATCAGGTGTGTGGCAATAAATATGTAGTGGTGCAACTAGATTACTAGAACATTATCTAGCAGAAACATCTGTGTGTTTGTGTTACAGGGCGCAGTGTGTATGGATCCAGTGGTCTTGTCCTACAGTCAGACCATGTACATGACTGGCCTTCTGCTGGGATCTCTCTTTGGAGGAGCTCTCTCTGACAGGTGACATACATACACTGTACATACACACACACACACACAGTATATATACAGTTGAAGTCGAAGGTTTACATACACTTAGGGTGGAGTCATTAAAACTCATTTTTCAACCACTCCACAAATTTCTTGTTAACAAACTATAGTTTTGGCAAGTCGGTTAGGACATCTACTTTGTGCATGACACAAGTAATTTTTCCAACAACTGTTTACAGACAGATTATTTCATTTATAATTCAATGTATCACAATTCCAGTGGGTCAGAAGTTTACATACACTAAGTAAACAGCTTGGAAAATTCCAGAAAATGATGTCATGGCTTTAGAAGCTTCTGATAGGCTAATTTACATAATTTAGGTCAATTGGAGGTGTACCTGTGGATGCATTTCAAAGCCTACCTTCAAACTCAGTGCCTCTGCTTGACATCATTGTAACGGTCCTGACCTGTTTTATGTTGTTTTTTGTATGTGTTTAGGTCAGGGCATGTGTTTTGGGTGGGCAGTCTATGTTATCTGTTTCTATGTTGGTTTTGGTTGCCTGGTATGGCTCTTAATTAGAGGCAGGTGTTTTGCGTTCTCCTCTAATTAAGAGTCATATTTAGGTAGGGTGTTCTCACTGTTTGTTTGTGGGTGATTGTCTCCTGTGTCTGTGTCGATGTTACACCATACGGGATTGTTTCGGTTTGTTCGTGCGTTTTTGTAGTAAGTACTTGTTCGTTCGTTCTGCGTGTGTTATGTCAGTTCGTCGTACTAGTCTGTCTATTTTCGTTTTGTTATTTTGTTAGTTTATTCAAGTATAGTTTGTTTCGTTTTGTCTAATAAATAAAACTCATCATGTTTTCACAACCCGCTGCGCCTTGGCTCGATCACTACACCTCCTCTTCTTATGAAGAGAGAGAGGAACGCCGTTACAGAATCACCCACCATTCCAGAGCCAAGCAGCGGAGTAAATGGAGTAAGGGACAGGAAAAGAAGGAGCAATGGACATGGGACGATATATTGGACGGAAAGGGTTGCTACACATGGGAGGAGATCCTGGCTGGTAGGGATCGCCTCCCATGGGAACAGCTGGAGGCACTGAGGAGAGCAGAGGCTACCGGAGAGAGGAACCGGAGCTATGAGGGAACCGTCTGGCACGGAAGCCCAAAAAGCCCGTAAGTAACACCCAAAATTTTCTTGGGGGGGGCTAAGAGGTAGTGGGCCAAGGGCAGGTAGGAGACCTGCGCCCACTTCCCAGGCTTACCGTGGAGAGCGGGAGTACGGGCAGGCGCCGTGTTACGCAGTAGAGCGCACGGTGTCTCCTGTACGAGTGCATAGCCCAGTGCGGGTTATTCCACCTCCCCGCACTGGTAGGGCTAGATTGGGTATTGAGCCAGGTGTCATGAGGCCGGCTCAACGCGTCTGGTCTCCAGTGCGTCTCCTCAGGCCGGCATACATGGCACCGGCCTTACGCATGGTTTCCCCGGTTCGCCTACATAGGCCGGTGCGGGTTATTCCACCTCCCCGCACTGGTCGGGCGACCGGGAGCATTCAACCAGGTAAGGTTGGGCAGGCTCAATGCTCAAGAGTGCCAGTACGCCTCCACGGTCCGGTATTTCGGGCGCCACCTCCCCGCCCCAGCCTAGTACCTACAGTGCCTACACTACGCACTAGGCTACCAGTGCGTCTCCTGAGCCCAGTTCCTCCTCCACGCACTCTCTCTGTAGTGCGTGTATCCAGTTCGGTGCCTCCAGTTCCGGCACCACGCACAAAGCCTCCTGTGCGTCTCCAGAGCCCTGAACACACTGTATCTTCTCCCCCTACTAATCCTGATGTGCTTGTCCTCAGCCCGGTGTCACCAGTGCCGGTACCTCGCATCAGGTATAGAGTGGGCTTTGAGAATACAGTGTGCCCTGTCCCTGCTCCCCGCACTAGTAGGAAGGTGCTTATCCTTAGCCCGGTGACTCCAGTTCCGGCACCACGCACCAGGTCTACAGTGCGCCGTATCCGGCCAGAGCCATCCGTCTCCCCAGCGCCATCTGAGCCATCCGTCTCCCCAGCGCCATCTGAGCCATCCGTCTCCCCAGCGCCGTCTGAGCCATCCGTCTGCCATGAGCCTGCAAAGCCGCCCGTCTGCCATGAGCCTGCAAAGCCGCCCGTCTGCCATGAGCCTACAGAGCCGTCCGCCAGACAGGAGCCGCTAGAGCCGCCTGCCAGACAGGAGCCGCTAGAGCCGCCCGCCAGACAGGATCTGCCAGAGCCGCCAACCAGACAGGATCTGCCAGAGCCGCCAACCAGACAGGATCTGCCAGAGCCGCCAGCGAGCCATGAGCAGCCAGAGCCGTCAGAGAGCCATGAGCGTCGAGAGCCGTCAGCCCGCCATGAGCGTCGAGAGCCGTCAGCCCGCCATGAGCGTCGAGAGCTGTCAGCCTGCCATGAGCGTCGAGAGCCGTCAGCCTGCCATGAGCGTCGAGAGCCGTCAGCCTGCCATGAGCGTCGAGAGCCGTCAGCCTGCCATGAGCATCGAGAGCCGTCAGCCTGCCATGAGCGTCGAGAGCCGTCAGCCTGCCATGAGCGTCGAGAGCCGTCAGCCTGCATAGACCTGCCAGAGTCCCTCAGCCAGGATCTGCCAGAGTATATCAGCCGGGACCTGCCCCTTGTCCCGGTGTTGCCCCTTTTCCCGGTGCTGCCCCTTGTCCCGGTGCTGCCCCTTATCCCGGTGCTGCCCCTTATCCCGGTGCTGCCCCTTATCCCGGTGCTGCCCCTTGTCCCGGTGCTGCCCCTTGTCCCGGTGCTGCCCCTTATCCCGGTGCTGCCCCTTGTCCCGGTGCTGCCCCTTGTCCCGGTGCTGCCCCTTATCCCGGTGCTGCCCCTTATCCCGGTGCTGCCCCTTATCCCGGTGCTGCCCCTTATCCTGGTGCTGCCCCTTGTCCCGGTGCTGCCCCTTGTCCCGGTGCTGCCCCTTGTCCCGGTGCTGCCCCTTCTCCTGGTGCTGGCCATTTATTTAGGGGATGTGAGTTTTAGGGTGGTCATTGGGAGGGGTAGACAGAAGCGGGGGGTGACTATGGTGGTGTGGGGACAGCGTCCAGAGCCGGAGCCACCACCGTGGTCAACTGCCCACCCAGACCCTCCCCTGGACTTTGTGCTGGTGCGCCCGGCGTTCGCACCTTGAGGGGGGGGTTCTGTAACGGTCCTGACCTGTTTTATGTTGTTTTTTGTATGTGTTTAGGTCAGGGCATGTGTTTGGGGTGGGCAGTCTATGTTATCTGTTTCTATGTTGGTTTTGGTTGCCTGGTATGGCTCTTAATTAGAGGCAGGTGTTTTGCGTTCTCCTCTAATTAAGAGTCATATTTAGGTAGGGTGTTCTCACTGTTTGTTTGTGGGTGATTGTCTCCTGTGTCTGTGTCGATGTTACACCATACGGGATTGTTTCGGTTTGTTCGTGCGTTTTTGTAGTAAGTACTTGTTCGTTCGTTCTGCGTGTGTTATGTCAGTTCGTCGTACTAGTCTGTCTATTTTCGTTTTGTTATTTTGTTAGTTTATTCAAGTATAGTTTGTTTCGTTTTGTCTAATAAATAAAACTCATCATGTTTTCACAACCCGCTGCGCCTTGGCTCGATCACTACACCTCCTCTTCTTATGAAGAGAGAGAGGAACGCCGTTACAGAATCACCCACCATTCCAGAGCCAAGCAGCGGAGTAAATGGAGTAAGGGACAGGAAAAGAAGGAGCAATGGACATGGGACGATATATTGGACGGAAAGGGTTGCTACACATGGGAGGAGATCCTGGCTGGTAGGGATCGCCTCCCATGGGAACAGCTGGAGGCACTGAGGAGAGCAGAGGCTACCGGAGAGAGGAACCGGAGCTATGAGGGAACCGTCTGGCACGGAAGCCCAAAAAGCCCGTAAGTAACACCCAAAATTTTCTTGGGGGGGGCTAAGAGGTAGTGGGCCAAGGGCAGGTAGGAGACCTGCGCCCACTTCCCAGGCTTACCGTGGAGAGCGGGAGTACGGGCAGGCGCCGTGTTACGCAGTAGAGCGCACGGTGTCTCCTGTACGAGTGCATAGCCCAGTGCGGGTTATTCCACCTCCCCGCACTGGTAGGGCTAGATTGGGTATTGAGCCAGGTGTCATGAGGCCGGCTCAACGCGTCTGGTCTCCAGTGCGTCTCCTCAGGCCGGCATACATGGCACCGGCCTTACGCATGGTTTCCCCGGTTCGCCTACATAGGCCGGTGCGGGTTATTCCACCTCCCCGCACTGGTCGGGCGACCGGGAGCATTCAACCAGGTAAGGTTGGGCAGGCTCAATGCTCAAGAGTGCCAGTACGCCTCCACGGTCCGGTATTTCGGGCGCCACCTCCCCGCCCCAGCCTAGTACCTACAGTGCCTACACTACGCACTAGGCTACCAGTGCGTCTCCTGAGCCCAGTTCCTCCTCCACGCACTCTCTCTGTAGTGCGTGTATCCAGTTCGGTGCCTCCAGTTCCGGCACCACGCACAAAGCCTCCTGTGCGTCTCCAGAGCCCTGAACACACTGTATCTTCTCCCCCTACTAATCCTGATGTGCTTGTCCTCAGCCCGGTGTCACCAGTGCCGGTACCTCGCATCAGGTATAGAGTGGGCTTTGAGAATACAGTGTGCCCTGTCCCTGCTCCCCGCACTAGTAGGAAGGTGCTTATCCTTAGCCCGGTGACTCCAGTTCCGGCACCACGCACCAGGTCTACAGTGCGCCGTATCCGGCCAGAGCCATCCGTCTCCCCAGCGCCATCTGAGCCATCCGTCTCCCCAGCGCCATCTGAGCCATCCGTCTCCCCAGCGCCGTCTGAGCCATCCGTCTGCCATGAGCCTGCAAAGCCGCCCGTCTGCCATGAGCCTGCAAAGCCGCCCGTCTGCCATGAGCCTACAGAGCCGTCCGCCAGACAGGAGCCGCTAGAGCCGCCTGCCAGACAGGAGCCGCTAGAGCCGCCCGCCAGACAGGATCTGCCAGAGCCGCCAACCAGACAGGATCTGCCAGAGCCGCCAACCAGACAGGATCTGCCAGAGCCGCCAGCGAGCCATGAGCAGCCAGAGCCGTCAGAGAGCCATGAGCGTCGAGAGCCGTCAGCCCGCCATGAGCGTCGAGAGCCGTCAGCCCGCCATGAGCGTCGAGAGCTGTCAGCCTGCCATGAGCGTCGAGAGCCGTCAGCCTGCCATGAGCGTCGAGAGCCGTCAGCCTGCCATGAGCGTCGAGAGCCGTCAGCCTGCCATGAGCATCGAGAGCCGTCAGCCTGCCATGAGCGTCGAGAGCCGTCAGCCTGCCATGAGCGTTGAGAGCCGTCAGCCTGCATAGACCTGCCAGAGTCCCTCAGCCAGGATCTGCCAGAGTATATCAGCCGGGACCTGCCCCTTGTCCCGGTGTTGCCCCTTTTCCCGGTGCTGCCCCTTGTCCCGGTGCTGCCCCTTATCCCGGTGCTGCCCCTTATCCCGGTGCTGCCCCTTATCCCGGTGCTGCCCCTTGTCCCGGTGCTGCCCCTTGTCCCGGTGCTGCCCCTTATCCCGGTGCTGCCCCTTGTCCCGGTGCTGCCCCTTGTCCCGGTGCTGCCCCTTATCCCGGTGCTGCCCCTTATCCCGGTGCTGCCCCTTATCCCGGTGCTGCCCCTTATCCTGGTGCTGCCCCTTGTCCCGGTGCTGCCCCTTGTCCCAGTGCTGCCCCTTGTCCCGGTGCTGCCCCTTCTCCTGGTGCTGGCCATTTATTTAGGGGATGTGAGTTTTAGGGTGGTCATTGGGAGGGGTAGACAGAAGCGGGGGGTGACTATGGTGGTGTGGGGACAGCGTCCAGAGCCGGAGCCACCACCGTGGTCAACTGCCCACCCAGACCCTCCCCTGGACTTTGTGCTGGTGCGCCCGGCGTTCGCACCTTGAGGGGGGGGTTCTGTAACGGTCCTGACCTGTTTTATGTTGTTTTTTGTATGTGTTTAGGTCAGGGCATGTGTTTGGGGTGGGCAGTCTATGTTATCTGTTTCTATGTTGGTTTTGGTTGCCTGGTATGGCTCTTAATTAGAGGCAGGTGTTTTGCGTTCTCCTCTAATTAAGAGTCATATTTAGGTAGGGTGTTCTCACTGTTTGTTTGTGGGTGATTGTCTCCTGTGTCTGTGTCGATGTTACACCATACGGGATTGTTTCGGTTTGTTCGTGCGTTTTTTGTAGTAAGTACTTGTTCGTTCGTTCTGCGTGTGTTATGTCAGTTCGTCGTACTAGTCTGTCAAGTTTCGTTTTGTTATTTTGTTAGTTTATTAAAGTATAGTTTGTTTCGTTTGTCTTATAAATAAAACTCATCATGTTTTCACAACCCGCTGCGCCTTGGCTCGATCACTACTCCTCCTCTTCTTATGAAGAGAGAGAGGAACGCCGTTACAATCATGGGAAAATCAAAAGAATTCAGCCAAGACCTCAGACAAAAAATTGTAGACCTCCACAAGTCTGGTTCATCCTTGAGAGCAATTTCCAAACGCCTGAAGGTACCACTGTACATCTGTACAAACAACAGTACTCAAGTATAAACACCATGGGACCACGCAGCCGTCATACCGCTCAGGAAGGAGACGCGTTCTGTCTCCTAGAGACGAACGTACTTTGGTGCGAAAAGTGCAAATCAATCCCAGAACAACAGCAAAGGACCTTGTGAAGATGCTGGAGGAAACAGGCACAAAAGTATCTATATCCACAGTAAAACGAGTCCTATATCTACATAACCTGAAAGGCCGCTCAGCAAGGATGAAGCCACTGCTCCAAAACCGCCATAAAAAAGCCAGACTACGGTTTGCAACTGCACATGGGGACAAAGATCGTACTTTTTGGAGAAATGTCCTCTGGTCTGATGAAACAAAAATAGAACTGTTTGGCTATAAAGACCATCTTAATGTTTGTAGGAAAAAGGGGGAGGCTCACAAGCTCACAAGTCTGGTTCATCCTTGGGAGAATGACCATTGTTATGTTTGGTGGAAAAAGGGGGAGGCTGGCAAGCCGAAGAACACCATCCCAACCGTGAAGCATGGGGGTGGCAGCATTATGTTGTGGGGGTGCTTTGCTGCAGGAGGGACTGGTGCACTTCACAAAATAGATGGCATCATGAGGCAGGAAAATGATGTGGATATTTTGAAGCAACATCTCAAAACATCAGTCAGGAAGTTAAAGATTGGTCGCGAATGGGTCTTCCAAATGGACAATGACCCCCAAGTATACTTCCAAAGTTGTGGCAAAATGGCTTAAGGACAACAAAGTCAAGGTATTGGAGTGGACATCACAAAGCCCTGACCTCAATCCTATAGAAAATGTGTGAGCAGAACTGTAAAAGCGTGTGTGAGCAAGGAGGCCTACAAATCTGACTCAGTTACACCAGCTCTGTCAGGAGGAATGGGCCAAAATTCACCCAACTTATTGTGGGAAGCTTGTGGAAGGCTACACGAAACGTTTGACCCAAGTTAAACAATTGAAAGGCAATGCTACCAAATACTAATTGAGTGTATGTAAACTTCTGACCCACTGGGAATGTGATGAAATAAATACAAGCTGAAATAAATCATTCTCTCTACTATTATTCTGACATTTCACATTCTAAAAATAAAGTGGTGATCCTAACTGACTTAAGACAGGACATTTTTACTAGGATTAAATGTCAGGAATTGAAGTGAAAAACTTAGTTAAAATGTATTTGGTAAGATGTATGTAAACTTCCGACTTCAACTGTATATACACACACTGTATACACACACTGTTTACACACACTTTATACACACATTGTATACACACACACACACACACACACACACACACACACACACACACACACACACACACACACACACACACACAGTAAATGATACACTGTAACACATGGAAGGTGTGTGTGTGTGTGTGTGTGTGTGTGTGTGTGTGTGTGTGTCTGTGTGTGTGTGTGACTAGGTACGGTAAGCGAGTGGTACTGCTGGTGTGTGTGTGTGTCCATGCTGTGACTGCTCTGCTCCCGGCCATCCTTCCTCAAGCCATCCTCTTCCTCACCCTTCGCTGTATGGCCGGGGTGTCCTGCTGCTGCATCAATATCTGCAGCTTCAGCCTGGGTAAGGAAAACACACACACACACATCAAATCAAATGTATTTATAAAGCCCTTCTTACATCAGCTGATATCTCAAAGTGCTGTACAGAAACCCAGCCTAAAACCCCAAACAGCAAGTAATGCAGGTGTAGAAGCACTTTTTTTATTTACATCTACCCTTCCGTAACTGTGTGTGCATCGTGACATACGGCTGTGTGCATGGATTTAACTGTGTGTGTGTGTGTGTGTGTGTGTGTGTGTGTGTGTGTGTGTGTGTGTGTGTGTGTGTGTGTGTGTGTGTAGGTGTGGAATGGAGTCTTCCCAGGTATCGTATCTGGCCCCCAGCACTCCTGTCCTTCTCCTTCAGTCTGGGTATGATGGCCCTGGCACCGCTGGCGTACCTTACACACACCTGGACACAGCTACACCTGGCACTGGCGATACCACAGATTCTCTGTCTGCCACTCTACTAGTGAGTAACACACACCTGGACACAGCTACACCTGGCACTGGCCGTACCACAGATCCTCTGTCTGCCACTCTACTAGTGAGTAACACACACCTGGACACAAATACACCTGACACTGACCGTACCACAGATCATCTGTCTGCCACTCTACTAGTGAGTAACACACACCTGGACACAAATACACCTGGCACTGACCGTACCACAGATCCTCTGGCTGCCACTCTACTAGTGAGTAACACACACCTGGACACAAATACACCTGACACTGACCGTACCACAGATCCTCTGTCTGCCACTCTACTAGTGAGTAACACACACAACCCTAAGTCTCCCCTGAAACCAGGTGAGAGAGTGTGAGTGAACCTGTAGTGAAATGCCATGAATCTCCCCTTCAGCAATGAATCTCCCCCTTCTCAGCCATGAATCTCCCCCTTCTCAGCCATGAATCTCCCCTTCAGCAATGAATCTCCCCCTTCTCAGCCATGAATCTCCCCCTTCTCAGCAATGAATCTCCCCTTTCTCAGCCATGAATCTCCCCCTTCTCAGCCATGAATCTCCCCCTTCTCAGCCATGAATCTCCCCCCTCTCAGCCATGAATCTCCCCCCTCTCAGCCATGAATCTCCTCCTTCTCAGCCATGAATCTCCTCCTTCTCAGCCATGAATCTCCCCCTCTCTGCCATGAATCTCCCCCTTCTCAGCCATGACCCCCCCCTTCTCAGCCATGAATCCCCCCCCCTTCTCAGCCATGAATCTCCACCTTCTCAGCCATGAATCTCCCCCTTCTCGGCCATGAATCTCCCCCTTCTCAGCCATGAATCTCTCCCTCTCAGCCACAAATCTCCCCCTTCTCAGCCATGAATCCCCCCTTCTCAGCCATGAATCTCCCCCTCTCAGCCATGAATCTCCACCTTCTCAGCCATGAATCTCCCCCTTCTCAGCCATGAATCTCCACCTTCTCAGCCATGAATCTCCCCCTTCTCAGCCATGAATCTCCACCTTCTCAGCCATGAATCTCCCCCTTCTCAGCCATGAATCTCCCCCTTCTCAGCCATGAATCTCCCCCCTTCTCAGCCATGAATCTCCCCCTCTCAGCTCCATTCCTGAGTCTCCTCACTGGTTGTTCCTGAAGAAGAGGACAGACACTCTGGAGGAGTACAGGACACACAGTCCTGAGGACAAACGCTGTCTAGACCTGGTATATATATATATATATATACACACACACACACACACACACACACACACACACACACACACACACACACACACACACACACACACACACACACACACACACACACACACGCACACACACACACACACACACACACACAAATGTATGTCTGTACTATATCAGTGTTCCTAGACTCAACTCAGGTACTGTGTGTGTGTGTTTGTTGTCTGTGTGTGTGTGTTTGTTGTCTGTGTGCGTGTGTTTGTTGTCTGTGTGCGTGTGTTTGTTGTCTGTGTGTGTGTGTTTCTGTTGCAGCTGTTGGGCACAGAGGAGAAGGACCTGCAACAAGTCCCCCTGGACACAGACACACCTGACAATGAGACACACACACTAGAGACTGGCACACACATCGCAAAGGCAGACACGCTAACCCAGGAGGGAAACACACTTTCTCACTGCGGACACATGAGAAGTCCCACCATTCTACTGCGCCTGGTCATCATGAGTTACATTGGGTGGGTCAGTCTGTGTGTACAGTGAGCACCAAAAGTATTGTTTTAGCTCTGTACTCCAGTGATACAGGTTATTCCATTTCTATTTGGAGGTAGAGCGTTATCACTTAGGGCGGACCAATTGGTGTTACCTCGTTAGTGGGAAGGTGTATCACCTGAGCCGGCTTGTCCATCTCGTTAGTGGGAAGGTGTATCACCTGAGCCGGCTTGTCCATCTCGTTAGTGGGAAGGTGTATCACCTGTGCCGGCTTGTCCATCTCGTTAGTGGGAAGGTGTATCACCTGTGTCGGCTTGTCCATCTCGTTAGTGGGAAGGTGTATCACCTGTGCCGGCTTGTCCATCTCATTAGTGGGAAGGTGTATCACCTGTGTCGGCTTGTCCATCTCGTTAGTGGGAAGGTGTATCACCTGTGTCGGCTTGTCCATCTCGTTAGTGGGAAGGTGTATCACCTGTGCCGGCTTGTCCATCTCGTTAGTGGAAAGGTGTATCACCTGTGCCGGCTTGTCCATCTCGTTAGTGGGAAGGTGTATCACCTGTGTCGGCTTGTCCATCTCGTTAGTGGGAAGGTGTATCACCTGTGCCGGCTTGTCCATCTCGTTAGTGGGAAGGTGTATCACCTGTGCCGGCTTGTCCATCTCGTTAGTGGGAAGGTGTATCACCTGTGCTAGCCCAGGTGATATCTAAGAGTGGCCCACTGCTCCAGTTGGTTCTTGAGAGATGTTGGAAGTGCTTGACCACGGTTTAGCGCTTCCTTTGTGAGTGTGATAAAAACAAAGCCTTTAATCTTGTGTTCTCCCCTTTTTGGTTTGCCCCACTTTCTTTTAGCTCCATATTCAAAGTTGGTTTGTAGGGGTTTATTTTGGTTTGTGTTTTATGGGGCAAATTTAATGGGCATTCATGGTGGGTGTCTTTTAGGAACCAGACTCTTGTTGCTAGTCAACTTTTCGGTGGACACCCCCAGGAGTGTCTTTGAGAACCCCTCCTAAAATCCACCTGATTCCGTTTTGTTTTGGTTGTCAGTTATTTTCATTTATAGTTTGTCTTATGGGACCGTAACACCAGCACTTTGGATTTGAAATGATACAATGACTGATGTTAAAGTGCAGACTGTCAGCTTTAATTTGAAGGTATAAAACACCAACAACTTTGTTGAGAGGTTGTCACGTTCTACCGCTGTACTCCATTTGTTCTACAGCATTTGTCTGATGCTGTCTCTCCGCCCTGTGTCTGATGCTGTCTCTCCGCCCTGTGTCTGATGCTGTCTCTCCGCCCTGTGTCTGATGCTGTCTCTCCGCCCCGTGTCTGATGCTGTCTCTCCGCCCTGTGTCTGAGGCTGTCTCTCCGCCCCGTGTCTGATGCTGTCTCCCCGCCCTGTGTCTGATGCTGTCTCTCCGCACTGTGTATGATGCTGTCTCTTCTACCTGTGTATGATGCTGTCTCTCCGCCCTGTGTATGATGCTGTCTCTCCGCCCTGTGTATGATGCTGTCTCTCCGCCCTGTGTATGATGCTGTCTCTCCGCCCTGTGTCTGATGCTGTCTCTCCGCCCTGTGTCTGATGCTGTCTCTCCGCCTTGTGCCTGATGCTGTCTCTCCGCCCTGTGTCTGACGCTGTCTCTCCGCCCTGTGTCTGACGCTGTCTCTCCGCCCTGTGTATAATGCTGTCTCTCCGCCCTGTGTCTGATGCTGTCTCTCCGCCCTGTGTCTGATGCTGTCTCTCTGCCCTGTGTCTGATGCTGTCTCTCTGCCCTGTGTCTGATGCTGTCTCTCCGCCCCGTGTATGATGCTGTCTCTCCGTCCTGTGTCTGATGCTTTTTTCTCCGCCCTGTGTCTGGTGCTGTCTCTCCGTCCTGTGTATGATGCTGTCTCTCCGCCCTGTGTATGATGCTGTCTCTCAACCCTGTGTATGATGCTGTCTCTCCTCCCTGTGTATGATGCTGTCTCTGATGCTATCTCTCCCCACTGTCTCTGATGCTGTCTCTCCCCACTGTGTATGCGTGTGTGTTAGGCTAGCATCAGCCCTGACGTACTACGGTATCTGTCTGAATGTCGGGCGTTTCGGGGTGGATGTCTTCCTGGCTCAGTTCTTCAGCGGCCTATCAGAGACACCCTGCTTGCTCGTCCCATTCCTATTGGCCCGCTGTGGCAGACGCCCAATCAGCATGCTGTCCCTGCTCCTCAGTGGCTCCTTCTGCCTGCTGTCCCTGCTTGCATCACGCTTCTACGGTAAACACATGCACAGACACTAGCATGCACAGGCACAGACACTAGCATACACATGCACAGACACAAGCATACACATGCACAGACACTAGCATACACATGCACAGACAATAGCATGCACAGGCACAGACACAAGCATACACATGCACAGACACTAGCATGCACATGCACAGACACTAGCATACACATGCACAGACACAAGCATACACAGGCACAGACACTAGCATGCACAGGCACAGACACTAGCATGCACAGGCACAGACACAAGCATACACATGCACAGACACTAGCATGCACAGACACTAGCATGCACAGACACAAGCATACACATGCACAGACACTAGCATGCACATGCACAGACACTAGCATACACATGCACAGACACAAGCATACACAGGCACAGACACTAGCATGCACAGGCACAGACACAAGCATACACATGCACAGACAATAGCATGCACAGGCACAGACACAAGCATACACATGCACAGACACTAGCATACACATGCACAGACACAAGCATACACATGCACAGACACAAGCATACACAGGCACAGACACAAGCATACACATGCACAGACACTAGCATGCACAGACACAATCATACACATGCACAGACACTAGCATGCACAGACACAAGCATACACATGCACAGACACTAGCATACACAGACACAAGCATACACATGCACAGACACTAGCATGCACAGACACAAGCATACACATGCACAGACACTAGCATACACAGACACAAGCATACACATGCACAGACACTAGCATACACATGCACAGACACTAGCATGCACAGACACTAGCATACACATGCACAGACACTAACAGGCACAGACACTAGCATACACAGGCACAGACACTAGCATGCACAGACACTAGCATACACAGGCACAGACACTAGCATGCACAGGCACAGACACTAGCATGCACAGACACTAGCATACACAGGCACAGACACTAGCATGCACAGGCACAGACACTAGCATGCACAGACACTAGCATACACAGGCACAGACACTAGCATGCACAGACACTAGCATACACAGGCACAGACACTAGCATGCACAGGCACAGACACAAGCATGCACATGCACAAGCATACACAGGCTCAGACACAAGCATACACATGCACAGACACAAGCATACACAGGCACAGACACTAGCATGCACAGGCACAGACACTAGCATACACAGACACAAGCATACACATGCACAGACACTAGCATACACATGCACAGACACTAGCATGCACAGACACTAGCATACACAGGCACAGACACTAGCATACACAGGCACAGACACTAACAGGCACAGACACTAGCATACACAGGCACAGACACTAGCATGCACAGACACTAGCATACACAGGCACAGACACTAGCATGCACAGGCACAGACACTAGCATGCACAGACACTAGCATACACAGGCACAGACACTAGCATACACAGGCACAGACACTAGCATGCACAGACACTAGCATACACAGGCACAGACACTAGCATGCACAGGCACAGACACAAGCATGCACATGCACAAGCATACACATGCACAGACACAAGCATACACAGGCTCAGACACAAGCATACACATGCACAGACACAAGCATACACATGCACAGACACAAGCATACACAGACACAAGCATACACATGCACAGACACTAGCATACACATGCACAGACACAAGCATACACATGCACAGACACTAGCATACACATGCACAGACACTAGCATACACAGGCACAGACACTAGCATGCACAGGCACAGACACTAGCATACACATGCACAGACACAAGCATACACATGCACAGACACTAGCATGCACAGACACAAGCATACACATGCACAGACACTAGCATACACAGACACAAGCATACACAGGCACAGACACTAGCATACACATGCACAGACACAAGCATACACATGCACAGACACTAGCATACACAGGCACAGACACAAGCATACACATGCACAGACACTAGCATACACATGCACAGACACAAGCATACACATGCACAGACACAAGCATACACAGACACAAGCATACACATGCACAGACACTAGCATACACATGCACAGACACAAGCATACACAGACACTAGCATACACAGGCACAGACACTAGCATGCACAGGCACAGACACTAGCATACACATGCACAGACACAAGCATACACATGCACAGACACTAGCATGCACAGACACAAGCATACACATGCACAGACACTAGCATACACATGCACAGACACTAGCATGCACAGACACTAGCATACACATGCACAGACACTAACAGGCACAGACACTAGCATACACAGGCACAGACACTAGCATGCACAGACACTAGCATACACAGGCACAGACACTAGCATGCACAGGCACAGACACTAGCATGCACAGACACTAGCATACACAGGCACAGACACTAGCATACACAGGCACAGACACTAGCATGCACAGGCACAGACACAAGCATGCACATGCACAAGCATACACATGCACAGACACAAGCATACACAGGCTCAGACACAAGCATACACATGCACAGACACAAGCATACACATGCACAGACACAAGCATACACAGACACAAGCATACACATGCACAGACACTAGCATACACATGCACAGACACAAGCATACACATGCACAGACACTAGCATACACATGCACAGACACTAGCATACACAGGCACAGACACTAGCATGCACAGGCACAGACACTAGCATACACATGCACAGACACAAGCATACACATGCACAGACACTAGCATGCACAGACACAAGCATACACATGCACAGACACTAGCATACACATGCACAGACACAAGCATACACATGCACAGACACTAGCATGCACAGACACAAGCATACACATGCACAGACACTAGCATACACATGCACAGACACAAGCATACACATGCACAGACACTAGCATGCACAGACACAAGCATACACAGACACAAGCATACACATGCACAGACACTAGCATGCACATGCACAAGCATACACATGCACAGACACTAGCATGCACATGCACAAGCATACACATGCACAGACACAAGCATACACATGCACAGACACAAGCATACACAGGCTCAGACACTAGCATACACATGCACAGACACTAGCATGCACAGACACTAGCATACACATGCACAGACACTAGCATACACATGCACAGACACTAGCATACACATGCACAGACACAAGCATACACATGCACAGACACTAGCATACACATGCACAGACACAATCATACACATGCACAGACACTAGCATACACATGCACAGACACAATCATACACATGCACAGACACAAGCATACACAGGCACAGACACTAGCATACACATGCACAGACACAAGCATACACATGCACAGACACTAGCATACACATGCACAGACACAATCATACACATGCACAGACACAAGCATACACAGGCACAGACACTAGCATGCACAGGCACAGACACTAGCATACACATGCACAGACACAAGCATACACAGGCACAGACACTAGCATACACATGCACAGACACTAGCATGCTCAGACACTAGCATACACATGCACAGACACTAGCATACACATGCACAGACACAAGCATACACAGGCACAGACACTAGCATGCACAGACACTAGCATACACATGCACAGACACTAGCATGCACAGACACTAGCATGCACAGACACTAGCATACACATGCACAGACACTAGCATGCACAGGCACAGACACAAGCATGCACATGCACAGACACTAGCATGCACATGCACAGACACAAGCATACACATGCACAGACACTAGCATACACATGCACAGACACAATCATACACATGCACAGACACAAGCATACACAGGCACAGACACTAGCATACACATGCACAGACACAATCATACACATGCACAGACACAAGCATACACAGGCACAGACACTAGCATGCACATGCACAGACACTAGCATACACATGCACAGACACTAGCATGCACAGGCACAGACACAAGCATGCACATGCACAGACACTAGCATGCACAGGCACAGGCAGACACATGCACAGACACTAGCATACACATGCACAGGCAGACACATGCACAGACACTAGCATACACATGCACAGACAATAGCATACACAGGCACAGACACTAGCATGCACATGCACAGACACTAGCATACACATGCACAGACACAAGCAGACACATGCACAGACACAAGCAGACACATGCACAGGCACAGACACTAGCATGCACATGCACAGACACTAGCATGCACAGTCACAGACACTAGCATGCACATGCACAGACACAAGCATACACATGCACAGACACTAGCATACACATGCACAGACACAAGCATACACATGCACAGACACTAGCATGCACAGACACTAGCATACACATGCACAGACACTAGCATGCACAGACACAAGCATACACATGCACAGACACTAGCATACACAGGCACAGACACTAGCATGCACAGACACTAGCATACACATGCACAGACACTAGCATGCACAGACACAAGCATACACATGCACAGACACTAGCATGCACAGACACTAGCATACACATGCACAGACACTAGCATACACATGCACAGACACTAGCATGCACAGACACTAGCATACACATGCACAGACACTAGCATACACATGCACAGACACTAGCATGCACAGACACTAGCATGCACAGACACTAGCATACACATGCACAGACACTAGCATGCACAGACACTAGCATGCACAGACACTAGCATACACATGCACAGACACTAGCATGCACAGGCACAGACACAAGCATGCACATGCACAGACACTAGCATGCACAGGCACAGGCAGACACATGCACAGACACTAGCATACACATGCACAGACACAAGCATGCACAGGCACAGGCAGACACACCTCCAGTGATCCACCACTGTGTGTGTAGATGTTCCAGGGTTGGTGATGACTCTGGCCCTGGTGGGGAAGCTGTGTATGCAGACCACTGTGTTTGTCTCATTACTCTACGGCATCGAGCTCTTCCCTACGCTCATCAGGTACGGAAGTGTGTCTGTGTCCTGACCCCTAGACGGGACTAGTTCCTATCTCAAACCCAGCAGACACGCAGCACTAATCTATTGCCCTCACACACTCGCCTGGCTCAAATGCCAGCTTATCTCCATGCTTGAGTAATACATGATGTGTGTGTATCTCTGTTTGTGCAATATGTGTATGTTTGAGTTGTACGGGCAGGCTGTATCCTGACTGTGTGTGTGTGTGTGTGTGTGTGTTTCAGACAGAAGTGTGTGGGCTTGGTGTGTCTGTGTTACAGGGTGGGGTGTATCCTCAATGCGGTGGTCAGTCCTAGAGGAGAAACCATCCCATTGACCGCTATGATTCTTTATGGGAGTGGCCCCATTGTTGGGGCGGGACTGTGTCTGTTGCTACCGGAGACCAGCGGTGTGCCGCTCCCTGATTCGCTGGAGGACTGTGACAGACAGCCCAGGCTTCACCTCCCCTTGGCCTGGTCATCATGCTTCAGAAGGTAAGAGACCTTTGACACACACAGCCAAAATGCACAAGTTGCGCACACACTAACACACATACATGTAGCCATACACATACCCTGCTTGCTACTGTGGAGCTAAATGGTGTGTGTTTGAGTGTGAGTGTTACACACTTGAAGTGGTCAATCTCTCTTCAGTTTGTCAACAGCAGCTGACATGAAATGCTATGACCTACACGCAAGAGTTCAGAAAGCTGGTGTGTGTGTCTGTCAGTGTGTGTGTCAGTGTGTGTGTGTCTGTCAGTGTGTGTGTGTGTATGTCAGTGTGTGTGTGTCTGTCAGTGAGTGTGTGTGTGTGTGTGTCAGTGTGTGTGTCTGTCAGTGTGTGTGTCAGAGTGTGCATGTGTCAGTGTGTGTGTCTGTGTGTGTATGTGTCAGTGTGTGTGTGTGTGTCAGTGTGTCTGTCAGTGAGTGTGTGTGTGTGTGTGTCAGTGTGTGTATGTGTCAGTGTGTGTGTATCAGTGTGTGTGTGTGTGTGTCAGTGTGTGTGTATCAGTGTGTGTGTGTGTCTGTGTGTGTATGTGTCAGTGTGTGTGTATCAGTGTGTGTGTGTGTGTCAGTGTGTGTGTGTCAGTGTGTGTGTGTGTCAGTGTGTGTGTGTATCAGTGTGTGTGTGTGTCAGTGTTTGTATATCTCAGTGTTACATCATTTCTTATTTTAGGTTAACTATTTACCCCCTCTCCCTTCCCTCTCCCTCCCCACCTCTCTCGTCCCACTCTCCCCTTCCCTCTCCCTCCCCACCTCTCTCGTCCCACTCCCCCCTTCCCTCTCCCTCCCCACCTCTCTCCCCACTCCCCCCTTCCCTCTCCCTCCCCACCTCTCTCGTCCCACTCCCCCCTTCCCTCTCCCTCCCCACCTCTCTCGTCCCACTCCCCCCTTCCCTCTCCCTCCCCACCTCTCTCTCCCCACTCCCCCCTTCCCTCTCCCTCCCCACCTCTCTCCCCACTCCCCCCTTCCCTCTCCCTCCCCACCTCTCTCGTCCCACTCCCCCCTTCCCTCTCCCTCCCCACCTCTCTCGTCCCACTCCCCCCTTCCCTCTCCCTCCCCACCTCTCTCGTCCCACTCCCCCCTTCCCTCTCCCTCCCCAGCTCTTTCGTCCCACTCCCCCCTTCCCTCTCCCTCCCCACCTCTCTCCCCACTCCCCCCTTCCCTCTCCCTCCCCACCTCTCTCGTCCCACTCCCCCCTTCCCTCTCCCTCCCCACCTCTCTCGTCCCACTCCCCCCTTCCCTCTCCCTCCCCACCTCTCTCGTCCCACTCCCCCCTTCCCTCTCCCTCCCCACCTCTCTCGTCCCACTCCCCCCTTCCCTCTCCCTCCCCACCTCTCTCGTCCCACTCCAGTTATAGACACCAGTTATACATCAATTTGTATTTACATTTAATTGAGTTGTCAACTAACGTGAAATCTACATGAAATCAAACTAAATGTGAATCAGGTCATTTCATTTCGGATTAAACCTCTAAGAAAAAATCTTTACATTGACAACTTTTTTTGCAAATTCGATTAGTTTTCCACATGGATTCATCCTCATTACATTTAATAATTTTGTTTTGTGTGTAAACAACATATTTCAACCAGTTTGTGTCCAGTGGGTATTGTGACCTGCTACTCAGAGAGTCCTGGACCAAGAAATATATTCAATAGAGACACAGTGGACTCTTGCATGTGAACCTCTCTCCAGCTGAGATGTGTATTTTCTGACAGGCGCTCAGCGGACACCCCAGCTGACAAGGCCTGTCCATTCCTGGGAGACACAGACCCCGAGAAACCCTCCCAAAACCCACAGGAACCCAACTCTAATGAAACACTCTGCACACACACATATGCTGTTGATTCATGTATTTAAAAGTTCCATGGAGCACTGAGATACTAGCTGAACAGTGTCCAATAAGGTCTAATCATTTTTTGCCACGTTGTGCCCTACTGAACATGACCCTGGTTTTACGGTTTAAACTTGTTTTTAAATCTGTGTGATCTTGTCTGTCCCAGCCTGTGGAGGCCTGCTGAGAGCATTCTTAGCTCCCTATAAAAATCTGCATTCTCCTTCACTTGATTCTGTTTTATTTTCCCAAATTTTGTAGAGTTTTTCCAAAGGTTTCCATTTTTCACAGTTTTCGCTCTCTCAAAAATCACACCTTTTTTTTTAAACAGGAAAATAACATGTGATGTTCTAAGTCCACAACAAAGCTTAAAAGCACTTTTGAGGCCTGGGAAAATTCTAAGAACAGCCAGAGACCTTTGTTTGGTTCGCAGTGTTTCTGTAGCGCTCATGTGATGCAGAGTTTACGAAACAAAATGGCGATTGGATTGATGTACAGAATCATGAGATCATTCTGCCAGGTAGGCATTGGCTACATTGTAGTACATTTTTACCACGTTTAGTGTGAGATTTTCACAGATTCCTTTCTTTGCAAATTGAACGAGTGGAAATACAAAAATCCATCGTGCTATATGGACTTTTTTAGAATATGAAAAAGGACTTTATCTCACAAAATGACACTTCATGTTATCTCTGGGACCCTTTGGATGGTACATTCTGAAATCTTGCTCTGATTTAAGTTTACATTTCATCTTCAGCGGTGAATTTATCAAACCTATCGCAGTGAAAAAAAGTGTTTTGTTAGGAGCTCTCAAACTATAGCATGGCATTTTTCCCCGCAGTAATAGCTACTGTAAATTGGACAGTGCAGTTATATTAACGAGAATTTAAGCTTTCAGATGATATGAGACACTTCTATGTATCGACATTTGTTGTTACTCTAAAATCTGCAATGTTGATATAACACGCTGAATGATTGACACCTGTCCCGTTGACAGAACGCCGATCCTTATTAACTTGGGCAAATAAAATACATTCAAGAAATGTTTGAATATTGTTGAATTCCATTTTAAAACGTCTGGATTCCGTGATGCCATCTGCTGCAAGGCAGATTTTACAGGGCCCTACTTTCTTTAAAGGCCCAGTGGTGTCAAAATTCATTTTTCCCCCTGTGTTTTGTATCATATCGTATAACAGTCGATGAAACTAACACGAACACTGTAAAAGTGTGAATATGTTTTATCTGTGTTATTTCCTACAATCTACACATGACCTAAATCAGCAGGTTTGTATGGGCGGGGGTTTTGGCTTTCCATGGTGACATCACCATGCGGTAAATTGGTTAACAGACCAATAACAAAGAGAGTTCCAAACCTCTCTGCCAATAACAGCTACTGTAGTTTTCAGTTTTCCCCTTCACAAACTCACTCAGTCCGAGCAAAAATATTGCATGCCAATTTTTTGTTGTTCCTAAAAAACAATTTTTGTTGCCCATTTTCAATGGAAATCTATTACGGTAATGTAATTGTTAACCAGAAATGATTTGATATTTAAAGACTGCTGCATTGGACCTTTTAAACGCAGGACCGTGTGTGTGTATTGCGGCGTTCACGCTAGGCGGACCAAGTATATTCTGAAATGGCAAACTTGCTAACTGGTTGAACGCATATAACTACAACCAGTTAGAAATGTCAGTTCCCTGGTTAAGACTAGCAAGTGAACGAGGCCTGTGCGTGAACAAGGCCTGTGTGTGAACGAGGCCTGTGCGTGAACGAGGCCTGTGCGTGAACGAGGCCTGTGCGTGAACGAGGCATGTGCGTGAACGAGGCATGTGCGTGAACGAGGCCTGTGCGTGAACGAGGCCTGTGCGTGAACGAGGCCTGTGCGTGAACGAGGCCTGTGCGTGAACGAGGCCTGTGCGTGAACAAGGCCTGTGCGTGAACAAGGCCTGCGCGTGAACAAGGCCTGCGTGTGAACAAGGCCTGCGTGTGAACAAGGCCTGCGTGTGAACAAGGCCTGCGTGTGAACAAGGCCTGCGTGTGAATAAGGCATGTGCGTGTTTGTGACACGAGGAAACGTGACAAACGGATCCTTGTACACACAGCTGTTCAGGGAGGTTCTGTGTGTCTGTGTTATTCTTTTACAATTATTATCTTCCCTTACCCCCCCCCCCCCACCTTACTGCCATTTCTACACTGTTAACTTCCCTTGCAGCCTACTGCCATTCCTACTGAGTTAACATGAAACACAGTGTAGAAATGTCACTAAGGTGCCAGGGAAGTAGAGTTGACGGGAGGCCTTCTTATCGTAAAGGGAGTAGTCTTGTTGCCGTGTTTGTTATTGAACGCAGACGTCCTGTCCGGTGTCAGGGCCAGACTTGATATGACAGATTGTGCCTCAGTCTCTGCTGTTGTTTTGTTATAGGCCCATGACAGGCCGAGGAATGTTATCCTGTACAGATTTTCTGTTCTTTGCTACCTAGCAATAATCTACTATACCAAGGTAGAACTTTACTCACCCTGGACAATCATTCACCACACACACGACAACCGTGTTTGTGAGTGGTGTGTTGGCATGTGGACATGGGGAAATTTGACAAAAAAAAAAAAAAAAAAAATCACTGATATTACAGCCAGACCAGCCATGCTTGCACCAATCCAATGCTTTTAAAATGCATGACAGGGGCATATTAGGTGAAGGTAGAAACTGGGACCGCAACCTGATTGGCAGTAGAGACTGGAGTACAGCGCCCTCTTATGGCCAGAAGACAAACTACACCTTTAACAGACAGTCTTCAACACGGTTCTTTAATTCATATCCACATTCAGAGAGAAATCCGTACAAATCATCATTACATACACATGTTAAAACAAGATTATTTTATATTAAATACTTTGATCCAGCATCATATACAAATGGCAGTACGGAGAGAATACTGCACATAATTCCAGAAACTTTAGTTCAGAACATTAAATAACAAGCAGTTACAGATTTCCCCAATAATCTATAATGCATTTTATACAAACAATTTTTTAAAAATAATCTATTGACTTCATTGTAACATGTCAAACACCCTTGTCAAGCCAGCCAATTTGTGACTTGACGTACAGTATATAAAATAATGAGTGAGAATATATAAACAGTGTACAGCGTCGAAGATAACATCACCTTACTTCACCTTTCTTCTGTTCAATGCTTTAAAACTGGTACCTTTATTCACACAATTTCGCCGACCCAAACTGTACTGCACTGGCTCGGATATTGTCTTTCTACATCGCCCTTTCCAGCATGGTTTGGGTCTCTAGAAGTGAACAGAGCTGGCTGGTAACATCTGGGGTGTATTCATTAGGCAAAACATTGTGCAACGAAAACAAGAGTTTCTATTGGACAAATTCAGGTAGGTCCCTCCCCGTTTTGAACGGTTTGGCTTCAAAAGCAGGCTGAACTTAGTGAACTGGACTATAGCGAGCCAAAGAGTAAAGTTCAGGTAGGAACAGTCCAATAGGAAGACAGCGTGGCTACCCATACATTGTGGAGAGTGTTAGAGTGTTAGTGCATTTCCTCAGTGTCATCATGTGTCCATGTAGTGTGTTAGTGTGTTAGTGACTATGCGTGCATTTCCTCAGTGTCCATGTAGTGTGTTGAAAACATTACTCCCAGCAATATAAGTGTCCATGTGTGTGACAGACCTGTGTGTGTGTGTGTGTGCGTGTGTGCGTGTGTGCGTGTGTGTGTGTGTGTGTTCAGGGGTAGGAGACGAAGTTAGCGGGGAAGATTCCAGTCCGTCCGTTAAGCGTTCCCTCCCACCAGTCATACTGTGACTCTGTCTTGGTAACCACAGTGATGCGATCGCCAGGGTTGAAGCTCAGGTCGCCAGGCTGTTGTCCTGTGAACGGGTGTACCGCCGTGACGACTACAGGCCCCGCGTCCCACGTCTCGACCCCACCTAGGGAACAGTCCAATGAGCACAGGTGTATTCAGTGAATAACAGGCCTTGTTGAACGCACATCAAGTCATTACATGCAACATTCTCAAATCAACCTGTTACTGAGTGAATGTTGCAGATACAACGCGGGAAACTTGTGAGCGTGTAACAGATACGATTCAACGGTTTCAGACCCACACATTAAATGTTACCTTTCAGGTATTATAACTGTCTATTTGTAAAGTCTTTAAATGTAAATTGTATTTTTGTCTAATGTATTTTTCGTTATGTGTCGAACAACATCGATCCTAATAATAATAAATACCGTAATCATTTTGGACTGTCCTTCTGCTACTTGGACTTCTCTTATAGGATTCTGAAACAGAAATACAACAGCGAGTGTCACCACAAGAGGGCAATACCAGCGCAGAGACAGAGAGAGAGCGCAGAGACAGAGAGAGAGCGCAGAGACAGAGAGAGAGCGCAGAGACAGAGAGAGAGCGCAGAGACAGAGAGAGAGCGCAGAGACAGAGAGAGAGCGCAGAGACAGAGAGAGAGCGCAGAGACAGAGAGAGAGCGCAGAGACAGAGAGAGAGCGCAGAGACAGAGAGAGAGCGCAGAGACAGAGAGAGAGCGCAGAGACAGAGAGAGAGCGCAGAGACAGAGAGAGAGCGCAGAGACAGAGAGAGAGCGCAGAGACAGAGAGAGAGCGCAGAGACAGAGAGAGAGCGCAGAGACAGAGAGAGAGCGCAGAGACAGAGAGAGAGCGCAGAGACAGAGAGAGAGCGCAGAGACAGAGAGAGAGCGCAGAGACAGAGAGAGAGCGCAGAGACAGAGGATATGACAGAGGGGGTCTGGCAAGAAATATTACAATCAGTTCTTGGACACATTGCCCTCGATGGTTGTGAGGTCTGGGGTCCACTCATCAACCAATAATTCACCAAATGGTACAAACACCTAACTAAGAATCTGCATGCAGAATTTAGCAAAAATATACTTTGTGTACAACACAAAACACAAAACAGAGCAGAATTAGGCCTGTAGTTATCAACATCCAGAGAAGAGCTGTTCAATTCTACATCCACCTAAAAGGAATGCTCACATATTCCACCACAAAGCCCTGACCTACAGAGATGAACGTAGAGAAAAGTCCCCTCAGCCAGCTGGTTCTGGGGCTCTGTTCACAAACACAAACAGACCTCACAGAGCCTCAGGACAGAAACACATTTAGACCAAACCAAATGATGAAGCAAAAAAATAACTATTTTGACACACTGGAAATGATCAACCATAAAAACAGAGCAAACTAGAATGTTATTTGGCCCTAAACAGAGAGTTCACAGTGGCAGAATACCTGACCACTGTGACGGAGACAAAATGAAGGAAAGCTTTGACTATGTACAAACGTGGCCTAAAGTTGAGACTGACACAAATATTAATTTACAAAGTTTGCTGCTTCAGTGTCTTTAGATATTTTTGTCAGATGTTACTATGGAATACTGAAGTACACTGCTCAAAAAAATAAAGGGAACACTTAAACAACACAATGTAACTCCAAGTCAATCACACTTCTGTGAAATCAAACTGTCCACTTAGGAAGCAACACCGATTGACAATAAATTTCACATGCTGTTGTGCAAATGGAATAGAGAAAAGGTGGAAACTATAGGCAATTAGCAAGACACCCCCCAATAAAGGAGTGGTTCTGCAGGTGGTGACCACAGACCACTTCTCAGTTCCTATGCTTCCTGGCTGATGTTTTGGTCACTTTTGAATGCTGGCGGTGCTTTCACTCTAGTGGTAGCATGAGACGGAGTCTACAACCCACACAAGTGGCTCAGGTAGTGCAGCTCATCCAGGATGGCACATCAATGCGAGCTGTGGCAAGAAGGTTTGCTGTGTCTGTCAGCGTAGTGTCCAGAGCATGGAGGCGCTACCATGACAGAGAGAGAGAGAGCGCGAAAGAGAGAGCAGGATAACGAGAGAGAGAGAGAGAGAGCGCGAAAGAGAGAGCAGGATAACGAGAGAGAGAGAGAGAGCGCGAAAGAGAGAGCAGGATAACGAGAGAGAGAGAGCGCGAAAGAGAGAGCAGGATAACGAGAGAGAGAGAGAGCGAAAGAGAGAGCAGGATAACGAGAGAGAGAGAGAGAGCGCGAAAGAGAGAGCAGGATAACGAGAGAGAGAGAGCGCGAAAGAGAGAGCAGGATAACGAGAGAGAGAGAGCGCGAAAGAGAGAGCAGGATAACGAGAGAGAGAGAGCGCGAAAGAGAGAGCAGGATAACGAGAGAGAGAGAGCGCGAAAGAGAGAGCAGGATAACGAGAGAGAGAGAGCGCGAAAGAGAGAGCAGGATAACGAGAGAGAGAGAGCGCGAAAGAGAGAGCAGGATAACGAGAGAGAGAGAGCGCGAAAGAGAGAGCAGGATAACGAGAGAGAGAGAGCGCGAAAGAGAGAGCAGGATAACGAGAGAGAGAGAGCGCGAAAGAGAGAGCAGGATAACGAGAGAGAGAGAGCGCGAAAGAGAGAGCAGGATAACGAGAGAGAGAGAGCGCGAAAGAGAGAGCAGGATAACGAGAGAGAGAGAGCAGGATAACGAGAGAGAGAGCGAAAGAGAGAGCAGGATAACGAGAGAGAGAGAGCGAAAGAGAGAGCAGGATAACGAGAGAGAGAGAGCGAAAGAGAGAGCAGGATAACGAGAGAGAGAGAGCGAAAGAGAGAGCAGGATAACGAGAGAGAGAGAGCAGGATAACGAGAGAGAGAGCGAAAGAGAGAGCAGGATAACGAGAGAGAGAGCGAAAGAGAGAGCAGGATAACGAGAGAGAGAGCGAAAGAGAGAGCAGGATAACGAGAGAGAGAGAGCGAAAGAGAGAGCAGGATAACGAGAGAGAGAGAGAGAGAGCGAAAGAGAGAGCAGGATAACGAGAGAGAGAGAGAGAGAGCGAAAGAGAGAGCAGGATAACGAGAGAGAGAGAGAGAGAGCGAAAGAGAGAGCAGGATAACGAGAGAGAGAGAGAGAGAGCGAAAGAGAGAGCAGGATAACGAGAGAGAGAGAGAGAGAGCGAAAGAGAGAGCAGGATAACGAGAGAGAGAGAGAGAGAGCGAAAGAGAGAGCAGGATAACGAGAGAGAGAGAGAGAGAGCGAAAGAGAGAGCAGGATAACGAGAGAGAGAGAGAGAGAGAAAGAGAGAGCAGGATAACGAGAGAGAGAGAGAGAGAGAGAGAGAGAGCAGGATAACGAGAGAGAGAGAGAGAGAGAGAGAGAGAGCAGGATAACGAGAGAGAGAGAGAGAGAGAGAGAGCAGGATAACGAGAGAGAGAGAGAGAGAGAGAGAGAAGGATAACGAGAGAGAGAGAGAGAGAGAGAGAGAGAGAGAGAGAGAGAGAGAGAGAGAGAGAGAGAGAGAGAGAGAGAGAGAGAGAGAGAGAGAGAGAGAGAGAGAGAGAGAGAGAGAGAGAGAGAGAGAGAGAGAGAGAGAGAGAGAGAGAGAGAGAGAGAGAGAGAGAGAGAGAGAGAGAGAGAGAGAGAGCGCGAAAGAGAAAGCAGGATAACGAGAGAGAGCGCTAACTAGAATGCTACTTGGGAGGGTGTGTGACGACTGCGTTTGAAGTCTGCTCTGCACATACACACACACACAGCTGGTCTTATTACCCAAGGTGCATTGTGAAGCCAGTATGTTTATTTTGGCTGGATTTGAGGTCACAGTTTAATACATCACCAAGAAAAAAAAAAAAAATCTCTACCATCACGTCACACTTCACCTGCAGCGAAAACACACACACACACACACACACACACACACACACACTTTTATCTCGTGCCGTGTCGACAGTGGTGTGTTTTGGCATGGTGGTCGGACACTGTGTAAATGAAAGCATTCCCCTTGTCACTGAACCACTGAAAGATGATCAAACACCTACCAGAATGGCGGCAGCAGCTGCCATACAGTCAATGGGACAAAGCCCAAGACTACCACAGACATTTGAAGGAGTAATGACAGCCCTGGCACGCAGAGAGATAAAGAGGAGAGATAAAGAGAGAGAAAGAGAGATAAAGAAAGAGAGCGATAAAGAAAGAGAGATATAAAGAAAGAGAGATCGAGAGAGAGATGAGAAAAAGAGAGGAGAGAGAGCAACAGACAAAGGGAGAGATAAAGAGAGGAAAGAGATAAGAGGGGGAAAGTGACTAAGAGAAAATAAATCACCCACTCCCACACAGACTTCTCCATCCTAAGTAACCTGATTCAACCTGCATAGAAGCACGTTAGTCTTAGATCCGCATGGTGGATTTGTTTTTATGCGCTAGATTAGGGTTGGAGTGGAAACCTAGTGGAGGGTAGTTCTCCAGGAACAGGGTTGGAGTGGAAACCTAGTGGAGGGTAGTACCCCAGGAACAGGGTTGGAGTGGAAACCTAGGGGAGGGTAGTTCTCCAGGAACAGGGTTGGAGTGGAAACCTAGTGGAGGGTAGTTCTCCAGGAACAGGGTTGGAGTGGAAACCTAGGGGAGGGTAGTTCTCCAGGAACATGGTTGGAGTGGAAACCTAGGGGAGGGTAGTTCTCCAGGAACAGGGTTGGAGTGGAAACCTAGGGGACGGTAGTTCTCCAGGAACAGGGTTGGAGTGGAAACCTAGGGGACAGTAGTTCTCCAGGAACAGGGTTGGAGTGGAAACCTAGTGGAGGGTAGTTCTCCAGGAACAGGGTTGGAGTGGAAACCTAGGGGAGGGTAGTTCTCCAGGAACATGGTTGGAGTGGAAATCTAGGGGAGGGTAGTTCTCCAGGAACAGGGTTGGAGTGGAAACCTAGGGGAGGGTAGTTCTCCAGGAACAGGGTTGAGTGGAAACCTAGGGGAGGGTAGTTCTCCAGGAACAGGGTTGGAGTGGAAACCTAGGGGAGGGTAGTTCTCCATGAACAGGGTTGGAGTGAAAACCTAGTGGAGGGTAGTTCTCCAGGAACAGGGTTGGAGTGGAAACCTAGGGGAGGGTAGTTCTCCAGGGACAGGGTTGGAGTGGAAACCTAGGGGAGGGTAGTTCTCCAGGAACAGGGTTGGAGTGGAAACCTAGTGGAGGGTAGTTCTCCATGAACAGGGTTGGAGTGAAAACCTAGTGGAGGGTAGTACCCCAGGAACAGGGTTGGAGTGGAAACCTAGGGGAGGGTAGTTCTCCAGGGACAGGGTTGGAGTGGAAACCTAGGGGAGGGTAGTTCTCCAGGAACAGGGTTGGAGTGGAAACCTAGGGGAGGGTAGTTCTCCAGGAACAGGGTTGGAGTGGAAACCTAGTGGAGGGTAGTTCTCCAGGAGCAGGGTTGGAGTTAAAACCTAGTGGAGGGTAGTTCTCCAGGAACGGGGTTGGAGTGGAAACCTAGGGGAGGGTAGTTCTCCAGGAACGGGGTTGGAGTGGAAACCTAGGGGAGGGTAGTTCTCCAGGAACAGGGTTGGAGTGGAAACCTAGGGGAGGGTAGTTCTCCAGGAACAGGGTTGGAGTGGAAACCTAGTGGAGGGTAGTTCTCCAGGAACAGGGTTGGAGTGGAAACCTAGTGGAGGGTAGTTCTCCAGGAACAGGGTTGGAGTGGAAACCTAGTGGAGGGTAGTTCTCCAGGAACAGGGTTGGAGTGGAAACCTAGGGGAGGGTAGTTCTCCAGGAACAGGGTTGGAGTGGAAACCTAGGGGAGGGTAGTTCTCCAGGAACAGGGTTGGAGTGGAAACCTAGGGGAGGGTAGTTCTCCAGGAACAGGGTTGGAGTGGAAACCTAGGGGAGGGTAGTTCTCCAGGAACAGGGTTGGAGTGGAAACCTAGGGGAGGGTAGTTCTCCAGGAACAGGGTTGGAGTGGAAACCTAGTGGAGGGTAGTTCTCCAGGAACGGGGTTGGAGTGGAAACCTAGTGGAGGGTAGTTCTCCAGGAACGGGGTTGGAGTGGAAACCTAGTGGAGGGTAGTTCTCCAGGAACAGGGTTGGAGTGGAAACCTAGTGGAGGGTAGTTCTCCAGGAACAGGGTTGGAGTGGAAACCTACGGGAAGGTAGTTCTCCAGGAACAGGGTTGGAGTGGAAACCTAGTGGAGGGTAGTTCTCCAGGAACAGGGTTGGAGTGGAAACCTAGGGGAGGGTAGTTCTCCAGGAACAGGGTTGGAGTGGAAACGTAGGGGGGGTAGTTCTCTAGGAACAGGGTTGGAGTGGAAACCTAGGGGAGGGTAGTTCTCTAGGAACAGGGTTGGAGTGGAAACCTAGGGGAGGGTAGTTCTCCAGGAACAGGGTTGGAGTGGAAACCTAGTGGAGGGTAGTTCTCCAGTAACAGGGTTGGAGTGGAAACCTAGTGGAGGGTAGTTCTCCAGGAACAGGGTTGAGTGGAAACCTAGTGGAGGGTAGTTCTCCAGGAACAGGGTTGGAGTGGAAACCTAGTGGAGGGTAGTTCTCCATGAACAGGGTTGGAGTGGAAACCTAGGGGACGGTAGTTCTCCAGGAACAGGGTTGGAGTGGAAACCTAGTGGAGGGTAGTTCTCCATGAACAGGGTTGGAGTGAAAACCTAGTGGAGGGTAGTTCTCCAGGAACAGGGTTGGAGTGGAAACCTAGTGGAGGGTAGTTCTCCAGGAACAGGGTTGAAGTGGAAACCTAGGAGAAGGTAGTTCCCCAGGAACAGGGTTGGAGTGGAAACCTAGTGGAGGGTAGTTCTCCAGGAACAGGGTTGGAGTGGAAACCTAGTGGAGGGTAGTTCTCCAGGAACAGGGTTGGAGTGGAAACCTAGTGGAGGGTAGTTCTCCAGGAACAGGGTTGGAGTGGAAACCTAGTGGAGGGTAGTTCTCCAGGAACAGGGTTGGAGTGGAAACCTAGTGGAGGGTAGTTCTCCAGGAACAGGGTTGGAGTGGAAACCTAGGGGACGGTAGTTCTCCAGGAACAGGGTTGGAGTGGAAACCTAGTGGAGGGTAGTTCTCCAGGAACAGGGTTGGAGTGGAAACCTAGAGGAGGGTAGTTCTCCAGGAACAGGGTTGGAGTGGAAACCTAGAGGAGGGTAGTTCTCCAGGAACAGGGTTGGAGTGGAAACCTAGAGGAGGGTAGTTCTCCAGGAACAGGGTTGGAGTGGAAACCTAGTGGAGGGTAGTTCTCCAGGAACAGGGTTGGAGTGGAAACCTAGAGGAGGGTAGTTCTCCAGGAACAGGGTTGGAGTGGAAACCTAGTGGAGGGTAGTTCTCCAGGAACAGGGTTGGAGTGGAAACCTAGGGGAAGGTAGTTCTCCAGGAACAGGGTTGGAGTGGAAACCTAGTGGAGGGTAGTTCTCCAGGAACAGGGTTGGAGTGGAAACCTAGGGGAGGGTAGTTCTCCAGGAACAGGGTTGGAGTGGAAACCTAGTGGAGGGTAGTTCTCCAGGAACAGGGTTGGAGTGGAAACCTAGGGGAGGGTAGTTCTCCAGGAACAGGGTTGGAGTGGAAACGTAGGGGAGGGTAGTTCTCTAGGAACAGGGTTGGAGTTGAAACCTAGGGGAGGGTAGTTCTCTAGGAACAGGGTTGGAGTGGAAACCTAGGGGAGGGTAGTTCTCCAGGAACAGGGTTGGAGTGGAAACCTAGTGGAGGGTAGTTCTCCAGGAACAGGGTTGAGTGGAAACCTAGTGGAGGGTAGTTCTCCAGGAACAGGGTTGGAGTGGAAACCTAGTGGAGGGTAGTTCTCCAGGAACAGGGTTGAGTGGACACCTAGTGGAGGGTAGTTCTCCAGGAACAGGGTTGGAGTGGAAACCTAGTGGAGGGTAGTTCTCCATGAACAGGGTTGGAGTGGAAACCTAGGGGACGGTAGTTCTCCAGGAACAGGGTTGGAGTGGAAACCTAGTGGAGGGTAGTTCTCCATGAACAGGGTTGGAGTGGAAACCTAGGGGACGGTAGTTCTCCAGGAACAGGGTTGGAGTGGAAACCTAGTGGAGGGTAGTTCTCCAGGAACAGGGTTGAAGTGGAAACCTAGGAGAAGGTAGTTCCCCAGGAACAGGGTTGAAGTGGAAACCTAGTGGAGGGTAGTTCTCCAGGAACAGGGTTGGAGTGGAAACCTAGTGGATGGTAGTTCTCCAGGAACAGGGTTGGAGTGGAAACCTAGTGGAGGGTAGTTCTCCAGGAACAGGGTTGGAGTGGAAACCTAGTGGAGGGTAGTTCTCCAGGAACAGGGTTGGAGTGGAAACCTAGGGAGGGTAGTTCTCCAGGAACAGGGTTGGAGTGGAAACCTAGTGGAGGGTAGTACCCCAGGAACAGGGTTATAGATTCCTGGTTTAGAAGCTAAGTTAACTGAGAACACATTCTCCATTACAGCAAAGACCTAGAGAAGAGGTGCACTGACTGTGTTGCAACAAGAGAGGCTGGTGAGGACGTTGGTGATGAAGGGTTTAGGGAAAGGGTCACTCACCTGTGCTGCCAGATTTGAAGGTAGAGATGCTTGGATAGAGGGAGGGCTTCACTGCTATAACACATCACACACACGTCAGTCAAAGACATAGGAATATCCTTATGGACAAAGAATTGTAACCAACCCACACAAACAATGTGTCACTGACTACAAAGCAGGCATGCTGTTACTGGTAGAAAACCACTACTGTGTGTGTGTGATAGTAATACGTGTGTGTATGTTTGTGAATCTGTGTGGGTTACCCTCCGTCCTGTATGTGCTAGCAGGTCTCTGTGTTGCAGGAGCTCGGGGTCTAGCTGGAGGACCACTGGAATGAACGGCCTACCCAGAAACAGAGGAATGGAAGGAGAGAGAGAAGCATCAGACTAACCATACGCATCCCCAACTAGCAGGGTACACGCATCCCCAACTAGCAGGGTACACGCATCCCCAACTAGCAGGGTACACGCATCCCCAACTAGCAGGGTACACGCATCCCCAACTAGCAGGGTACACGCATCCCCAACTAGCAGGGTACACCCATCCCCAACTAGCAGGGTACACTCATCCCCAACTAGCAGGGTACACGCATCCCCAACTAGCAGGGTACACGCATCCCCAACTAGCAGGGTACACCCATCCCCAACTAGCAGGGTACACGCATCCCCAACTAGCAGGGTACACTCATCCCCAACTAGCAGGGTACACTCATCCCCAACTAGCAGGGTACACTCATCCCCAACTAGCAGGGTACACTCATCCCCAACTAGCAGGGTACACTCATCCCCAACTAGCAGGGTACACTCATCCCCAACTAGCAGGGTACACTCATCCCCAACTAGCAGGGTACACTCATCCCCAACTAGCAGGGTACACTCATCCCCAACTAGCAGGGTACACTCATCCCCAACTAGCAGGGTACACTCATCCCCAACTAGCAGGGTACACTCATCCCCAACTAGCAGGGTACACTCATCCCCAACTAGCAGGGTACACTCATCCCCAACTAGCAGGGTACACTCATCCCCAACTAGCAGGGTACACTCATCCCCAACTAGCAGGGTACACTCATCCCCAACTAGCAGGGTACACACCAACCACACACATCCCCAACTAGCAGGGTACACCCCAACCACATTGATGGTCCGCTGTATAAAGACAGTACTATTCATAACATATGGGTTTGATTGTCTGCTGTATAAAGACAGTAGTATTCTATAACATATGGGTTTGATGGTCTGCTGTATAAAGACAGTAGTATTCCATAACATATGGGTTTGATGGCCCGCTGTATAAAGACAGTAGTATTCTATAACATATGGGTTTGATGGTCTGCTGTATAAAGACAGTAGTATTCCATAACATATGGGTTTGATGGTCTGCTGTATAAAGACAGTAGTATTCTATAACATATGGGTTTGATGGCCCGCTGTATAAAGACAGTAGTATTAGTATTCTATAATATTTGGGTGTGATGGTCTGCTGTATAAAGACAGTAGTATTCTATAACATATGGGTTTGATGGTCTGCTGTATAAAGACAGTAGTATTCTATAACATATGGGTTTGATGGCCCGCTGTATAAAGACAGTAGTATTCTATAACATATGGGTTTGATGGTCTGCTGTATAAAGACAGTAGTATTCTATAACATATGGGTTTGATGGCCCGCTGTATAAAGACAGTAGTATTCTATAACATATGGGTTTGATGGTCTGCTGTATAGACAGTAGTATTCTATAACATATGGGTGTGATGGTCTGCTGTATAAAGACAGTAGTATTCTGTAACATATGGGTGTGATGGTCTGCTGTATAAAGACAGTAGTATTCTGTAACATATGGGTGTGATGGTCTGCTGTATAAAGACAGTAGTATTCTATAACATATGGGTTTGATGGTCTGCTGTATAAAGACAGTAGTATTCTATAACATATGGGTTTGATGGTCTGCTGTATAAAGACAGTAGTATTCTATAACATATGGGTTTGATGGTCTGCTGTATAGACAGTAGTATTCTATAACATATGGGTGTGATGGTCTGCTGTATAGACAGTAGTATTCTATAACATATGGGTGTGATGGTCTGCTGTATAGACAGTAGTATTCTATAACATATGGGTGTGATGGTCTGCTGTATAAAGACAGTAGTATTCTATAATATATGGGTGTGATGGTCTGCTGTATAGACAGTAGTATTCTATAACATATGGGTGTGATGGTCTGCTGTATAGACAGTAGTATTCTATAACATATGGGTTTGATGGCCCGCTGTATAAAGACAGTAGTATTCTATAACATATGGGTGTGATGGTCTGCTGTATAAAGACAGTAGTATTCTATAACATATGGGTGTGATGGTCTGCTGTATAAAGACAGTAGTATTCTATAATATATGGGTGTGATGGTCTGCTGTATAGACAGTAGTATTCTATAACATATGGGTGTGATGGTCTGCTGTATAGACAGTAGTATTCTATAACATATGGGTGTGATGGTCTGCTGTATAGACAGTAGTATTCTATAACATATGGGTGTGATGGTCTGCTGTATAAAGACAGTAGTATTCTGTAACATATGGGTTTGATGGTCTGCTGTATAAAGACAGTAGTATTCTATAACATATGGGTGTGATGGTCTGCTGTATAAAGACAGTAGTATTCTATAACATATGGGTTTGATGGTCTGCTGTATAAAGACAGTAGTATTCTATAACATATGGGTGTGATGGTCTGCTGTATAAAGACAGTAGTATTCTATAACATATGGGTTTGATGGTCTGCTGTATAAAGACAGTAGTATTCTGTAACATATGGGTTTGATGGTCTGCTGTATAAAGACAGTAGTATTCTATAACATATGGGTTTGATGGTCTGCTGTATAAAGACAGTAGTATTCTATAACATATGGGTTTGATGGCCTGCTGTATAAAGACAGTAGTATTCTATAACATATGGGTTTGATGGTCTGCTGTATAAAGACAGTAGTATTCTGTAACATATGGGTTTGATGGCCCGCTGTATAAAGACAGTAGTATTCTATAACATATGGGTTTGATGGCCCGCTGTATAAAGACAGTAGTATTCTGTAACATATGGGTTTGATGGCCTGCTGTATAAAGACAGTAGTATTCTATAACATATGGGTTTGATGGTCTGCTGTATAAAGACAGTAGTATTCTGTAACATATGGGTTTGATGGCCCGCTGTATAAAGACAGTAGTATTCTGTAACATATGGGTTTGATGGTCTGCTGTATAAAGACAGTAGTATTCTGTAACATATGGGTTTGATGGCCCGCTGTATAAAGACAGTATTATTCTGTAACATACAACAATGGAGTACCTTAATAATCCTATCGATCCAGTATCAGTACATCAATATAAACTACCGCTGTGATTACCTTTCTGTCCGTTTCTTACCGACTGATGATGGCCTCTTTATTGAGGAAGGTTTTACTGACTATGACTGGGAGATGCGGTTGCCATAACTACCTGCAATGTCAAGATGAATGCAACTGAAAAGTGTAAGTAGCTCAAATGTGATGTAAATACAGTATTCAGTCAGTGGTATCCAGAACCATATATGATATACTGTATATTACCAGAGGAGGCTGTTGAGGAGGAGGGCGGCTCATACTGTCTGGAACAGAGCGAACGGAATGGCATCAAACACCTGGAAACCATTCCACTCCAGCCATTACTACAAGCCCGTCCTCCCCAATTAAAGGTGCCAACAGCCTCCTGTGAAATATACACACAAGTATTTAGAAACACCCCTTCAAATGAGCAGATTTAGCTATTTCAGCCAAACACGTTGCTAACAGGTGTATAAAGTGGAGCACACAGCCATGCAATCTCCATAGACAAACATTGGCAGTAGAATGTCCCGTACATTTAGAGCTCAGTGACTTTCAACGTGGCACCGTCATAGGATGCCACGTTTCCAACAAGTCCGTTCGTCCAATTTCTGCCCTGCTAGAGCTGCTCCGGTCGACTGTAAGTGCTGTTATTGTGAAGTGGAAACGTCTAGGAGCAACAACGGCTCAGCCACGAAGTGGTAGGCAACAAGCTCACAGAACAGGACCGCCAAGTGCTGAAGCTCATGAAAATCATCTGTTCTCGGTTGCAACACTCACTACCGAGTTCCAAACTGCCTCTGGAAGCAACGTCAGCACAATAACTGTTCATTAGGAAGCTTCACGAAATTAGTTTCCGTGGCCGAGCAGCCGCACACAAGCCTAAGATCACCTAAGATCGCAATGCTAAGCATCGGCTGGAGTGGTGTAAAGCTTGCCGCCATTGGACTATGCAGCAGTGGAAACACCTTCTCTGGAGTGATGAATCACACTTTACCATCTGGCAGTCCGACGGACGAATCTGGTCTTGGCAACTGCCAAACCAACGCTACCTTCCCGAATGCATAGTGCCAACTGTAAAGTTTGGTGGAGGAGGAATAATGGTCTGGGGCTGTTTTTCATGGTTCGGGCTAGGCCCCTTAGTTCCAGTGAAGGGAAATCTTAACGTTACATCATACAATGACATTCTAGATGATTCTGTGCTTCCAACTTTGTGGCAACAGTTCGAGGAAGGCGCTCTCCTATTTCAGCATGACAATGCCCCCGTGCTCAAATCGAGGTCCATACAGAAAGGGTTTGTCGAGATCGGTGTGGAAGAACTTGACTGGCCGGGCACAGAGCCCTGACCTCAACCACATCGAACACCTTTGGGATGAATTGGAACACCGACTGCGAGCCAGGCCTAATCCCCCAACATCAGTGCCCGACCTCACAAATGCTCGTGGCTGAACGGAAGCAAGTCTCTGCAGCAATGTTCCAACATGTAGTGGAAAGCCTTCCCAGAAGAGTGGAGGCTGTTATAGCAGGAAAAAGGGGGGGGGGACCAACTATATTAATTCCCATGATGTTGTAATGAAGTGTTTGACGAGCAGCTGTCCAAATACGTTTGGTCAGTCATGTAGTGTATTATAATAATATAGTACCTTCTGCTCTAGGTGATTGGCTGTCCACTCAGTAGTGTATTATAATAATATAGTACCTTCTGCTCTAGGTGATTGGCTGTCCACTCAGTAGTGTATTATAATAATATAGTACCTTCTGCTCTAGGTGATTGGCTGTCCACTCAGTAGTGTATTATAAAAATATAGTACCTTCTGCTCTAGGTGATTGGCTGTCCACTCAGTAGTGTATTATAATAATATAGTACCTTCTGCTCTAGGTGATTGGCTGTCCACTCAGTAGTGTATTATAATAATATAGTACCTTCTGCTCTAGGTGATTGGCTGTCCACTCAGTAGTGTATTATAATAATATAGTACCTTCTGCTCCAGGTGATTGGCTGTCCACTCAGTAGTGTATTATAATAATATAGTACCTTCTGCTCCAGGTGATTGGCTGTCCACTCAGTAGTGTATTATAATAATATAGTACCTTCTGCTCCAGGTGATTGGCTGTCCACTCCGTAGTGTATTATAATAATATAGTACCTTCTGCTCCAGGTGATTGGCTGTCCACTCCGTAGTGTATTATAATAATATAGTACCTTCTGCTCCAGGTGTTTGGCCGTCCACTCAGTAGTGTATTATAATAATATAGTACCTTCTGCTCCAGGTGATTGGCTGTCCACTCAGTAGTGTATTATAATAATATAGTACCTTCTGCTCCAGGTGATTGGCTGTCCACTCCGTAGTGTATTACAATAATATAGTACCTTCTGCTCCAGGTGATTGGCTGTCCACTCCGTAGTGTATTATAATAATATAGTACCTTCTGCTCCAGGTGTTTGGCCGTCCACTCAGTAGTGTATTATAATAATATAGTACCTTCTGCTCCAGGTGTTTGGCCGTCCACTCCGTAGTGTATTTTTCTGTGTACGTCTCCAGGACACAGTACAGGTCATCAGCTTCTGGGGGAGGTTCTACATCTCCATTCAATATGGCCGATGCACGGATGTCCTGGGAGTAGAACCTAAAACACACACACACACACACACACATTAATACAACACACACGTGCGCACACACACACAATATTTCAACACACACGGTGTGTAACGTACTTGCGGTTGGTGTCTTTGCGTTCTATGAGGCAGGATCCCTCCAGAGAGACTCCAGCAAACAGCCCTCTGGACTTACAGTACGTAAACACGGCTGCTGTACTACGTAGGGCTACATCAGCCTCCAAGTTCCTACACACACACACCACACACACACACACACACCACACACGAGAGATAGAGGAAGATCGGAGTGTTGAGAATGGTACACGGATCAGAATCCCACTACTTAGCGATGCATATCGAAGGAGACCATTTATACTTCACTGGCATCAGAAACCATCCAATATACTGGACCACGTCTCTGGCCGTCGTTGTAAATAAGAAAATGTTCCTAACTGACTTGCCTAGTTAAATAAAAGGTGACATTAAAATGAAGAAAACCAGACGTCTGTCCGTGTGTGTGTGCAGGTTGAACAAAGAAAAGGCAGTCCCATCTGACATTAACCTCATTGTGTTATTGTTGCTATATTTAAACAGACACCCTCAGACCCCCCCCCCCCCTCATCTCCACCCGGCCTTGTTTGATGCCAACTGTATTTTTCTTATTATAATTACCCAACCTGGCGTGTCATTCTAAATAAAGACTGAGAGGGAGTCCGCATCATTCCACCTCCACTCATTAACAACAATTAACCTGTGACAAGAGCAACCCCTCACACACACACACACCTCCACCCTCTAAAACATTAAAACCACTTCTACAGCTCTCACTTCTTCTGTCAACACACAGTAAGCACTATCCCACCCCAAAACACACGTCACAAAACCATTTCCCCTCCACAATCCCTGCTCAGACATTCAAGTGTCCACAAAGCATCCAGTTTAAATAAGGTGTGAGCTAGGTGTAGAACTGGTGTGACTAACACAGCCTCGGCGGGGACCCCCTAACCCACGGCCTCGGCGGGGACCCCCTAACCCACGGCCTCGGCGGGGGACCCCCTAACCCACGGCCTCGGCGGGGGACCCCCTAACCCACGGCCTCGGCGGGGGACCCCCTAACCCACGGCCTCGCGGGGGACCCCCTAACCCACGGCCTCGCGGGGGACCCCCTAACCCACGGCCTCGCGGGGGACCCCCTAACCCACGGCCTCGCGGGGGACCCCCTAACCCACGGCCTCGCGGGGGACCCCCTAACCCACGGCCTCGCGGGGGACCCCCTAACCCACGGCCTCGCGGGGGACCCCCTAACCCACGGCCTCGCGGGGACCCCCTAACCCACGGCCTCGCGGGGACCCCCTAACCCACAGCCTCGGCGGGGACCCCCTAACCCACAGCCTCAGGGCTGGAACACATTAAAAGGGATGAGCCATGGTTGGACACTGACTGGTTTTGGCCAACCAAGGACCTAGTTTATGATGAGTGTGTGTTCGTTCACCTCCCCATCGGTCCCACCGCCACAGTACAGTTGCCCCCCAGAGTGAGGTTCCCTCCTTTAGAGAACGAATCCACCGCTCTGCGTTGCATCAGAATCACCACCAGGTCTGATACCTAGACACACACAGACAGAGACACACACACAGACAGAGTAGTGTTAAGTTCGGACTGGGAAAAGGGGCGCGAGAGACTGGGAAAAGGGGCGCGAGAGACTGGGAAAAGGGGCGCGAGAGACTGGGAAAAGGGGCGCGAGAGACTGGGAAAGGGGGCGCGAGACTGGGAAAGGGGGCGCGAGACTGGGAAAGGGGGCGCGAGACTGGGAAAGGGGGCGCGAGACTGGGAAAGGGGGCGCGAGACTGGGAAAGGGGGCGCGAGACTGGGAAAAGGGGCGCGAGACTGGGAAAAGGGGCGCGAGACTGGGAAAAGGGGCGCGAGACTGGGAAAAGGGGCGCGAGACTGGGAGAAGGGGCGCGAGACTGGGAGAAGGGGCGCGAGACTGGGAGAAGGGGCGCGAGACTGGGAGAAGGGGAGCGAGACTGGGAGAAGGGGAGCGAGACTGGGAGAAGGGGAGCGAGACTGGGAGAAGGGGAGCGAGACTGGGAGAAGGGGAGCGAGACTGGGAGAAGGGGAGCGAGACTGGGAGAAGGGGAGCGAGACTGGGAGAAGGGGAGCGAGACTGGGAGAGAGACTGGGAGAAGGGGAGAGAGCGGGCATAAAGCAAAGCGACACAAACAACAGAGTTACATATGGAATAATCAAGAGTACAGTCAATAACACAATAGGAAAAAAAGTCTATATACAGTGTGTGCAAATGGCGTGAGGTGGTAAGGCAATAAATAGGCCATAGTAGCGAAGTAATTACAATTTTGCAAATTAACACTGGCGTGATAGATGAGCAGATGGTAATGTGCAAGTAGAAATACTGGTGTGCAAAAGAGCAGAAAAGTAAATAAAAACAATATGGGGATGAGTTAGGTAGATTGGGTGGGCTATTTACAGCTACAGCAGCGGTACATAGCTGGTGTAAATGTGTCAGGTTTGTAGGCCACCTTGCACGCACACGCTTTTTCAGTTCTACCCACAAATGTTCTATAGGATTGAGGTCAGGGCTTTGTGATGGCCACTCCAATACCTTGATTTTGTTGTCCTTAAGAAATTTTGCCACAACTTTGAAAGTATGCTTGGGGTCATTGTCCATTTGGAAGACCCATTTGCGACCAAGCTTTAACTTCCTGGCTGATGTCTTGAGATGTTGCTTCAATATATCCACATAATTTTCCTTTCTCATGATGCCATCTATTTTGTGAAGTGCACAGGTCCCTCCTGCAGCAAAGCACCCCCCACAACATGATGCTGCCACTCCCCGTGCTTCACGGTTGGGATGGTGTTCTTCGGCTTGCAAGCACCCCCCTTTTTCCTCCAAACATAATGATGGTAATTATGGCCAAATAGTTATATTTTTGTTTCATCAGAACAGAGGACATTTCTCCAAAAAATATGATCTTTGTCCCCATGTGCAGTAGCAAACCGTAGTCTGGCTTTTTTAATGGCGGTTTTGGAGCAGTGGCTTCTTCCTTGCTGAGCAGCCTTTCAGGTTATGTCGATATAGGACTCGTTTTACTGTGGATATAGATACTTTTGTACCGGTTTCCTCCAGCATCTTCACAAGGTCCTTTGCTGTTGTTCTGGGATTGATTTGCACTTTTCGCACCAAAATACGCTCATCTCTAGGAGACAGAACGCATCTCCTTCCTGAGCGGTATGACGGCTGCGTGGTCCCATGGTGTTTATACGTGCGTACTATTGTATGTACAGATGAATGTGGTACCTTCAGGTGTTTGGAAATTGCTCCCAAGGATGAAGCAGACTTGTGGAAGTCTACAATTTTTTCTGAGGTCTTGGCTGATTTCTTTTGATTTTCCCATGATGTCAAACAAAAGAGGCACTGAGTTTGAAGGAAGGCCTTGAAATACAGGTACACCTCCAATTGACTCAAATGTTGTCAATTAGCCTGTCAGAAGCTTCAAAAGCCATGGCATCATTTTCTGAAATTTTCCAAGCTGTTTAAAAGGCACAGTCAACTTAGTGTATGTAAACTTCTGACCCACTGGAATTGTGATACAGTGATTTATAAGTGAAATAATCTGCCTGTAAACAATTGTTGGAAAAATTACTTGTGTCATGCACAAAGTAGATGTCCTAACCGACTTGCCAACAAGAAATTTGTGGAGTGGTTAAAAAACGAGTTTTATTGACTCCAACCTAAATGTACGTAAACTTCCAACTTCAACTGTAAATGGCATGTTATAGGAGGGTCAAGATAACTGTGATTCTGAGAAACTTAACCCCAAACAGCAAATCTCTTCCTCATCCTTGTTGTGTAGTATGGGGGCACTATAAAAAACAAAAACACCCAAATAAGTCCTTTGAGAAACCGCAAAGCCCTTTGTGGTGTTTTTAGGAGCCTTTGTTCATACTACACAACGAGTAAGTGATTTGCCATTCGGATGAAGTTTCTCAACAAGAGAAATCACAAAATGGTGAATTGACCCTTCTATAACATGACATTTACATCAAAAAGAGATTTGGTCCTTTTAAAAGACATGTTTCCACCTCTGTTCACATGAATAACCGAGGACAGAGAGTACAATAGTGCTTTGATTCACCTGTGTGGGTGTGTGTGTGTGTGTGTGACCGCAGGGAGGCTACTGTGCCGGCACCTACCTGGCAGCAACCAGATAACTATAAAAAAGACCGAAACAGAAACATAAAACACAGTGAGTCACCTAATGGACAGAAAAGGCAAGCAAGCCTCTACATCACTCTACTTCCTACACATATACAGCGAGTGTACAAAACATTACCAACACCTTTGTAATATTGAGTTGCACCCCCTTTTGCCCTCAGAACAGCCTCAATTCGTCGGGGTATGGACTCTACAAGGTGTCAAAAGCATTCCACAGGGATGGTGTCTCCAATTTTTCCCACAGTTTGTTCAAGTTGGCTTGATCTTCTTCGAGTGGTGGACCATTCTTGATACACACAGGAAACTGTTGAGCGTGAAAAACCCAGCAGCGTTGCAGTTCTTGACACACTTAACCGGTGCGACTGGCACCTACTACCATAACCCGTTCAAAGGCAATTAAATCATTTGTCTTGCCCATTCACCCTCTGAATGGCACACATACACAATCCATGTCTTAAATGTCTCAAGGCTTAAAAATCCTTCTTTGACCCGTCTTCTCCCCTTCATCTAAACTTATTGAAGTGGATTGAACATGTGACATCAATATGTCATGGACTCTCCAAGGTGTCGACAGCGTTCCACTGGGATGCTGGACCATGTTGACTCCAATCAAATCAAACTTTATTTGTCACATGCAGAGAATACAACAGGTGTAGTAGACCTTAAAGTGAAATACTTACTGACAAGTTCTTAACCAACAATGCAGTTCAAGAAAGAGTTAAGAAAATATTTACCTAATAAACAAAAGTAAAAAAATTATAAAAAGTAACACAAAATCACAATAACGAGGCTATTTGCAGGGGCTACCGGTACTGAGTCAATGTGTGGGGGTACAGGTTAGTCGAGGTAATTTGTACATGTAGGTAGGGGTGAAGTGACTATGAGTAGATAATAAACAACGAGTAGCAGCAGTGTACATGTAGGTAGGGGTGATGTGACTATGCATAGATAATAAACAACGAGTAGCAGCAGTGTACATGTAGGTAGGGGTGATGTGACTACGCATAGATAATAAACAACGAGTAGCAGCAGTGTACATGTAGGTAGGGGTGATGTGACTACGCATAGATAATAAACAACGAGTAGCAGCAGTGTACATGTAGGTAGGGGTGATGTGACTATGCATAGATAATAAACAACGAGTAGCAGCAGTGTAAAAACTAATGGGGGAAGGGGTGTCAATGTAAATAGTCCAGTAGCCATTTGAATTTTTTGTTCATTAGTCTGAAGGCTTGGGGGAGGAAGCTGTTAGGGAGCCTTTTGGTCCTAGACTTGGGGCTCCAGTACTGCTTGCCGTGAGGTAGCAGAGAGAACAGTCTATGACACCGCCTAGCATACACGTACTGGATGGCAGGAAGCTTGGCCCCAGTGAAGTACTGGATCGTACGCACTACCCTCTGTAGTGTCAGTAGTAGTCAGATGCTGAGCAGTTGCCATACCAGGCTGTGATGCAACTGTCAGGATACTCTCGATGGTGCAGCTGTAGAACTTTTGTAGGATCTGGGGGCCCAAGCCAAATCTTTTCAGTCTCCTGAGGGGGAAAAGGTGTTGTCGTGCCCTCTTCACGACTGTCTTGGTGTGTGATAGTTTGATAGTATGTTTGTGATGTGGACACCAAGGAACTTGAAACTCTCAAAACGCTCCACTACTGCCCCGTCGATGTTAAAGGCGGCCTGTTTGGCCCCCCTTTTCCTGTTGTCCACGATTAGGTCCTTTGTCTTGCTCACATTGAGGGAGAGGTTGTTGTCCTGGCACCACGCAGCCAGGTTTCTGACCTCCTCTCTATAGGCTGTCTCATCGTTATCGGTAATCAGGCCTTCCCACTGTGTCGTTAACAAATTTAATGATGGTGTTGGAGTCGTGTTTGACCACACAGTCGTGTGTGAACAGGGAGTACAGGAAGGGACTAAGCACTCACCCCTGAGGGGCCCCAGTGTTGAGGATCAGCGTGGCAGACGTGTTGTTGCCTACCCTACCCTATCCATTTTTGATACACACGGGAAACTATTGAGCATGCAAAAACCCAGCAGCGTTGCAGTTCTTGACACAAACCGGTGCGCCTGGCACCTACTACCATAACCCGTTCAAAAGCACTTCAATATTTTGTCTTGCCCATTCACCCTCTGAATGGCACACATACACAATCCATGTCTTAAATGTCTCAAGGCTTAAAAATCCTTCTTTGACCCGTCTTCTCTCCTTCATCTAAACTTATTGAAGTGGACTGAACATGTGACATCAATAAGGGATCATAGCTTTCACCTGGTCAGTCAGTCATGGAAAGGGCAGGTGTTCTTAATGTTTTGTCCTCTCAGTGTATGGCTCCATTTCCTATACAGTGCATTCGGAAAGTATTCAGACCTCTTGACTTTTTCCACATTTTGTTACGTTAGACTTATTCTAAAATTGATTTGATCTATTGTTTTCCTCAATCAACACAATACCCCATAATGACAAAACGAAAACAGGTTTTTGAAAAGGTTGTAAATGCATTAAAAATATAAAAACTGAAACCCCGTATTTACATAATTTGTCAGACCCTTTGCTGTGAGACTCTGGGTTGAGCTCACTGACAGAGCTCCAGAGTTCCTCTGTGGAGATGGGAGAACTTTCCAGAAGGACAACCATCTCTGCAGCACTCCATCCAATCAGGCCTTTATGGTAGTGGCCTGACTGAAGCCACTCTTCAGTAAAAGGCACGACAGCCCGCTTGGAGTTTGCAAAGAGGCACCTAAAGACTCTCAGACCATGAGAAACAAGATTCTCTGGTCTGATGAAACAAATATTGAACTCTTGGGCCTGAATGCAAAGCGTCACGTCTGGAGGAAACCTGTCAACATCCCTACGGTGAAGCATGGTGGTGGCAGCATCATGCTGTGGGGATGTTCTTCAACAGCAGGGACTGGGAGACTAGTCAGGATCGAGGGAAAAATGAAGTACAGAGATATCCTTGATGAAAACCTGCTCCAGAGCGCTCAGGATCTCAGACTGGGGCGAAGGTTCACCTTCCAACAGGACAACGACCTTAAGCACACAGCCAAGACAATGCAGAACAGAAGTCTGAATGTCTTTGAGTGGCCCAGCCAGATCCGGGACATGAACCCGATCGAACATCTTTGGAAGGACCTGAAAACAGCTGTGCAGCAACGTTCCCCATCCAACCTGACAGAGCTTGAGAGGATCTGCAGAGAAGAATGGGAGAAACTCCCCAAATACAGTTGTGCCAAGCTTGTAGCGTCATACCCAAGAAGACCAGAGGCGGTAGTCGCTGCTAATGGTGCTTCAACAAAGTACTGAGTAAAGGGTCTGAATACTTAAGTAAATGTGATTTTATTTTATTTTTTATAAATTTGCAAAAATGACTAAAAACCTGTTTTTGCTTTGTCATTTTGGGGGTAATGTGTGTAAATTGATGAGGGAAAAAAACTATTTAAATCAATTTTAGAATACTGCTGTAACATACTGTAACAAAATGTTGAAAAAGTCAAGGGGTCTTAACTTTCCGGATGTACTGTATTTCTACTGACAGGTTCATTCCCCTGGCAGAAACAAAATCTTAAATCCCTGTAAGGTGCTGGAAGGGTCTGGATGGAACAGGGCGTCTGGGGTGTAAAATGTTGGTAACTTTCTCAAAATTGAATCAATCCGAACATCCTTTATTCACTCCGATGTCTTGAGAACAAACTTCTGAGAGTATATCCTGAGTCAGCGCTCACTCTGGGAAGAAGTGAACTACAGCTGACTTCCTGCTTGTGTAACATTAAGATAATATGCTGTTTTAGTTGTGAAGTTCACATCAACAATCAATGAAACTATATTGAAACATGTACTCGATAACACAAATGTAAATAATTGACTCATTTTGACAAACTTCCCCAATAAAACAGTATTTATGGTCACAGAATAAGGAGGACATTGGGAATCCTCCAAGTGTGATTGCTGGAAAACCAGACCGTTGTATTTTGCTTTGACTTGGCTGTGTGGGGAAAGAAAATAAATGTATTGGTCGCACTGGTGCGATCTGTACATTCCACCTGGTGCAAATAAGACCATGAATTTGGTCAGTAAAAATTGCATTATCCTCATGATTTCTGTAATAAAAAAAAAAAGTGTCTACTGGAATGAGCAAGGCTCACACACCTGGACAAAATATATGCATAGGTAATTAAGCCTATAATCTCTGTTGAAACCCCCAGAAACTGAAAATTCTGGAGGCTTGACAGTAAATTAACAAAAAAAAAAAAAACGCAAATTTTCGGGCCACCTGAGTGGCGCAGTAGTCTAAGGCACTGCATCGCAGTGCTAACTGTGCGACTAGAGAACCTGGTTCGAGTCCAGGCTCTGTCTCAGCCGGCCGCGACCAGGACACCCATGGGGCGGCGCACAATTGGCCCAGCGTCGTCCGGGTTAGGGGAGGGTATCGCCGGCAGGAATGTTCTCGTCCCATCACGCACTCTGACACATTGGTGTGGCTGGCTTCCAGGTTAAGCGGGGCGTTGTGTCAAGAAGCAGTGCGGCTTGGCTGGGTTGTGTTTCGGGAAGACGCACAGCTCTTGACCTTTGCCTCTCCCGAGTCTGTACGAGAGTTGCAGTGATGTGACAGGACCGTAACTACCAATTGAATACCACGAAAATGGGGAGAATTATTTTTTTTAAATAAAAACGGCTAAATTGTCAAAACAAATGTCTGGATGAACTTATTTACCATCTCAGTAGTCACACCTCTTAATAGAGCTCAGTGAATTACTCCTGTTTTCTATTGTGTGACCCGGTGCACATGGTCTTTTAGCCCATGAGGAGACCAAGGGAAAATGTTAGGCTGGATCCCTCGTGTGTGTCTGGTGGTCAACCTACCTCAACTCCAATCTCAAAGCCACCGCCCAGACCAGCTATACCAATGGCAGAGGGAGCAGACCAACCTAGTGAGAGGGAGGATGTAGTGAATATATATATATATATATATGTCCTGGCGATGACCATACAGTGTGTGTGTGGTAGTGAACTTACGTCCGTCAGCCAGTCTAGCGATGACTATACCGCTGCCGCCTCGAGCTGTGATCATGAAGCCTGCCTTGATCACTGTGATGATGGCCAGGCCCTGACACCTGGCTAATATATTGGCTGGAGGGAAAACACAATGATTAGCAGGTCCTGCTAGCATGCTGACACAATTTCCTGCCATATCCAGCAAAGAGGACTGTCACCTGACAAAACCCTGATGATGTCACCATAAAGACATTTTTTCCCCCACCTTTATTTACCAGGTAGGCCAGTTGAGAACAAGTTCTCATTTACAACTGCGACCTGGCCAAGTTAAAGCAAAGCAGTGCGACAAAAAACAGACATACAGTCAATTACACAATAGAAAAAATCTATGTACAGTGTGTGCAAATGTAGAAGAGTAGGGAGGTATGGCAATAAATAGGCCACAGAGAAGAAATATTTACAACACTGGAGTGATAGATTTGCAAGTAGAGATACCCACTTGCTCTCTTGCACCCCTGTAAGTAATAAAATGGGGATGAGGTAGTTGGGTGGGCTATCTACAGAGGGGCTGTGTACAAGTACAGTGATTGGTAAGTGATCGGTAAGCTGCTCTGACAGCTGATGCTTAAAGTTAAAGTTAGAGGGGGAGATAAAACAACAGCTTCAGGGATTTTTGCAATTTGTTGGGAGGAGAGAACTGGAAGGTAAGGCGGCCCAAAGAATAGTTGGCTTTGGGGGTGACCAGTGAGTTATACCTGCTGGAGCACGTGCAGCGGGTGGGTGTTGCTATGGTGACCAGTGAGCTGACATAAGGCGGGGCTTTACCTAGCAAAGACTCATAGATGACCTGGAGCCAGTGGGTTTGGCGACGAATATGTAGTGAGGGCCAGCCAACAAGAGCATACAGGTCGCAGTGGGGGGTAGTATATGGGGCTTTGGTGACAAACCGGATGGCACTGTGATAGACTGCATCCAATTTATTGAATAGGGTATTGGAGGCTATTTTTTAAATGACATCGCCAAAGGATCGGTAGGATATTCAGTTTTACGAGGGTATGTTTGGCAGCATGAGTGAAGGAGGCTTTGTTGCAAAACAGGAAGCCAATTCTAGATTTAATTTTGAATTGGAAATGCTTAATATCAGTCTGAAAGGAAAGTTTACAGTGTAACCAGACACCAATGTATTTGTAGTTGTCCACATATTCTAGGTCAGAACCGTCCAGAGTAGTGATGCTAGTCGGGCGGGAGGGTGCAGGCAGCAATCAGTTGAAGAGCAAGCACTTAATTGTACTAGCATTTAAAAGCAGTTGGAGGCCACGGAAGGAGTGTTGTATGGCGTTGAAGCTCGTTTGGAGGTTTGTTGACACAGTGTCCAAAGAAGGGCCAGATGTATACAGAATGGTGTCGTCTGCGTAGAGGTGGATCAGAGAATCACCAGCAGCAAGAGCGACGTCATTGGTGTATACAAGGTAGAATCGGCCCGAGAATTGAACCCTGTGGCACCCCCAAAAGAGACTGCCAGAGGTCCAGACAAGTCAGAAGTAGTTGGTGAACCAGGCGAGGCAGTAATTTGAGAAAACCAAGGCTGTTGAGTCGACCTGACAAAACCCTGATGACGTCACCATAAAGCCATGCGGAGAATGATAGAAATGAATAGGTACGAGAGTCAGCGATGAGAGTAATGGCAGGATGAAAACAGGCTCAGAGAAGGACAACAGGAACACACCTGGGATGAGTTTGTCAGCACCAGTGCCATTGGAGATATCAGTAAACTCTCGGAGGATCTTGGCAGCTTTCTTCGCCTCGGACTTCATGTTGGACGGGATTGGGTTATTCACTGTCAACACACACACAGACTTCATGTTGGACAGGATTGGGTTATTCAGTCAACACACACACACTTCATGTTGGACGGGATTGGGTTATTCACTGTCAACACACACAGACTTCATGTTGGACAGGATTGGGTTATTCAGCCAACACACACAGACTTCATGTTGGACAGGATTGGGTTATTCAGCCAACACACACAGACTTCATGTTGGACAGGATTGGGTTATTCAGTCAAAACACACACACACACACACAGACTTCATGTTGGACAGGATTGGGTTATTCACTGTCAACACACACACACAGAGTTCATGTTGGACAGGATTGGGTTATTCACTGTCAACACACACACACACAGAGTTCATGTTGGACGGGATTGGGTTATTCACTGTCAACACACACAGACTTCATGTTGGACAGGATTGGGTTATTCAGCCAACACACAGACTTCATGTTGGACAGGATTGGGTTATTTATTCACTGATTTCTCAAAACCCAAATCCTGGTCTGCTTCGCAAGCGTTCGTGGAAGTCTGGCAATGTTGCACCTCTGGGGTTAGAAACTCTGTGCTACTAACTGTGAACCTCTGGATGAGTAGCTGAAGAGCTGCATGAGCAACAGCTAAATGAGGATCCTAACAAAATACTCTTAAAAACAGCCAGATCAGATCACCTTAGCTGCTGTTGGTAACAGTTGCCAGTGTCGGCACCAGTTTCAGAGGTGGAGTCAGAGCAGCTGAACCAAACCAGATTTCTCCAGTATTACCATGGAATTAGAGCATGGAGGAAAATCAACCAAAACAGGACCGACGTGACGCCTTTCTGTCACGACGCTGTAGCTACATACCAATCTGATGACATCACCTTAATAACTAACACAATAGAGATACACACATGACAGGAGGCTATATCAGGACACGGTTTAGACAACGGAACGGTTCTCGAACTCCGTGACTGTTCAAGCTTGTTCCTTAGACCCAGGTAGGGCTGCATTCCATTATTATTTTTAACTGGCCCCTTCTGCCCTCCAGCCTACTTCACAGGTCTGCTATGATTGAACAGGTGAATGCAGTATGGTAGAAGCTATATTGAACTGTGCAGAGTCATCTCAGATCCATGAAGGGGAGTGGATGAGGACAGAGGGGAGAGAGAAAGAGGACACCTTTTTGGTTTTGCACCAGTGACCTATATGGGGATGCTCCTGGAGAGTTTCCCCTCCTGTTGGTTCACTCCAACCCTGTTCCTGGAGAGTTACCCTCCTGTAGGATTTTCACTCCAAGCCTGATCTAGTGCATTGGATTCAAATAATTAGCTGGTTGATAAGCTGAATAAGGTTAGTTACAACTGTAATTAGAGAGAGAGAAAAAACAGGAGAGGCTCTTCAGGAAACAAGTTGGGAGAGGACTGATCTAACCTGTCCAGTGTTATATTAGGTGTAATCTGGGAGCCACTCCCTGGCCTGGTGCAGACAAGATCAGTTGATTTCATATTGCTCTGAATCACCACATTAACATGCTGCTCAATCACCCAATTCAATAGAGGGGTGTGTGTGTGTGTGAGAGAGCGAATGTGTGTATGACAGTGTTCGCTTTAATGCAGTCTCTCCGGTTTGCTAATACTGGTCATACCTGCCGTGTAGACAGACACATTCCTGCTTAATGACAACCTCTTAAAGAGCAACACTTAACACACCCTAACCCCTCAAATAAAGTGGACACTTCTGATGATGTCTGGTGAGTTTACACTTCCAGGGCGAGGGGGGCGTAAGACCCGCAGATGAAGTTCCCTGAGATAATTTTTTTAATGGTTATGCGCAAACCCACAGTTTCATCAGCTCTACGCCTGTGGACTTCCTGGACAGGATTAACAGGTCACTGGTAAATACAACATGGGCCAGAACAGTTTCTATGCACCTTGGCAAAGATTATACTAGGGATGCACCGTTGAGACATTTGTCCAATACCGATATTTTCCTTGCCAAAAAACAATCACGATATAAAGCAGACTTAAGCATACTAGTACAGTTAAATAGTTCACACACACACTGGTCTAAGGCACTGCATCTCAGTGCATGAGGCATCACTACAGTCCCTGGTTAAAATCCAGGCTGTATCACATCCGGCCGTGATTGGGAGTCCCATAGGGCGGCGCACAATTGGCCCAATGCCGTCCGGGTTTGGCCGGGGTAGGCCGTCATTGTAATTAAGAATGTTCTCAACTGACTTGCCTAGTTAAATAAAAAGCTCACACACAAACACCAAAAAGTTACTGTTGGCATTTACATATGTCCCCATTACTAGTAAAACATAATCAAAAACTATTTATTTCACTTATTTGCTGTGCTGTTTCCGTTGTTCAGTCATTTCATTTTCAACCAGGATTTGATCATACATGTCAAGCAGTGAAGTTTCAGCGGTCCGTCTGTGGACTCTTCCTCGGTGTGGACGGTTACTGTCCATTTCCATCTTGTCCAGCTGTGTATGTAACATTTCACGTAAACCCCGTTTGTCTAAGTAGCGGTCCTTGTACCTAGCATCGAGCATGGTGAGCCTCAGAGAGAATGCCACCAAATCGCTTGGTCACAGCCTTGAGTACTTTTGTAAGTTTTATCCCCACGGTCTGTGTGGGCAATTTTGTTGAGCAGGCGTTTCAATGCCATGACAAAAGGTGTCACGTCTGTTGCAGACACAGTTGATAAGCTTCAGGTTTCATAATTTGGGTTCAGGGAAAAACGGTCAACTTTTTGTCAGTGTAGATGGGTGTTGAGGGCCAGGGTCAGTTAAAGGGTGTTTTTTTTTTTTCAACCACACTTCATGCCTCTTGGGCTACTCTTTGCTATATTTTATTGTTTAGGTAAAACAACTCACTTATACATATGAGTATGTATACATACATTAATATACTAAGCACTGTTAACGTGCCACCTCTTATACTACTCGCTCAGCATTTATATTAAATGATCTCTACTTAGAATCAGCTAAATGTTTTATTTTATTTCTTTCAGTCAGTTGTTCGAATGGCGCTAGGAGTGTGTTCACGTTTCCAACTTTTAAATATGTTCTCAAATACCATTTGAAATGGCAGCAGCGGTATGAGAACCAGCACATTCTTGAGCACGCAATACGGCTTTCATCAGTAGGAAATCCTCGTCAACCCATAATGCTCACGGGGCTGACATCGCTGGTCCAAATATCAGTCGAAAAGCTAACAGCAGTGAGGCACATAGCAAGTAGCTCAGGTCTGTGAGTTCCAACAATACTGGGTAACATCTGAAACATTGTGTGTACCGGTGATCGACCAGTCGACGAAAACAAACATTATCTTGGCGTTAATGGATTTTGTCGTGTGTAGTCGCCTCGCTGAAAATGTCTTACTCTTTCAGCTAGCTAGCATCATCTGGCTAAAGAGGCTATACCCGACCAGGTTGTGTTGAGAAGCTAGCCACAATAAGGATTAGGAAATAGTGCATTTGCGGTTTGCTTTCAAAAAAAAAAAAAAGTATGTCATTGACAGTAGTGCACATGAATACAAATATTCAATACTTTGATTTTAAAAATGTATTTTATTTAACCAGGTAGGCTAGTTGAGAACAAGTTCTCATTTACAACTGCGACCTGGCCAAGAAAGCAAAGCAGTTCGACACAAACACAGAGTTACACATAGACTAAACAAACATACAGTCAATAACACAGTTGGGGAAAAAAGTATATATATCTATATCTATATCTATATCTATATACACACACACACACACAGATGAGGTAAGATAAGGCAATAAAATAGGCCATAGTGGCAAGGTAATTATGATATATCAATTAAACACTGGAGTGATAGATGTGCAGAAGACGAATGTGCAAGTAGAGATACTGGGGTGCAAAGGAGCAAAATAAATAAATACAGTATGGGGATGAGGCAGCTGGATGGGCTATTTACAGATGGGCTATCTACAGGTGCAGTGATCTGTGAGCTGCTCTGACAGCTGGTGCTTAAAGCTAGTGAGGGAGATATGAGTCTCCAGCTTCTGTGAGTTTTGCAGTTCGTTCCAGTCCTTGGCAGCAGAGAACTGTAAGGAAAGGCGGCCAAAGGAAGAATTGGCTTTAGGGGTAACCAGTGAAATATACCTGCTGGAGCGCGTGCTGCAATGGTGACCAGTGAACTGAGATAAGGCGGAGCTTTACCTAGCAAAGACTTGTAGATGACCTGGAGCCACTGGGTTTGGCGACGAGTATGAAGCGAGGGCCAGTCAACGAGAGCGTACAGGTCGCAGTGGTGGGTAGTATATGGGGCTTTGGTGACAAAATGGATTTAAGACTTACCGCAAAGTCCACTATTGTGGCTAATCCTTATTGTGGCTAGCTTCACAAATGGGTCCGACCACCATTAATCAAATAATAACTGTCTTACAAATTAGAGTTATTTTAGATGACACCTAGCGATATAGTTAGCTAGAAAACAATAGCTACTGAAACAGATGTTGTTTTGATATGTTTTTGGGGAAGGACATTGTTTGCATCATATGAGCTAGCTAGCCTTTTTATGACCAGCACTGCAGGTGCACGAGACAACTTTAACAGCATCATAGTACACGTATCGATGAATTATTGTGACATGAAATACAAGTGAGTGTAATCAATGTGTAACGCGTTAAATGATGTGACGTACAGTCATATTCAGGTCCTGATTGGTCAACAAGCTTATTTGACACGCACAGACCCAAATGGCGTTCCGTAGAAATCCTGGTTGAGAATGAAACGAATTAACTAAACAAAACAGCACAGCAAGTAAGTGAAAGAAAAAGGTATGACTATGTTTTACTGCTAATGGGGACATGCGTAAATTCCAACAAAATAAATGTTTGGTCAGTGGTGTGTGTAATCTTTATTTAACCAGGCAAGTCAGTTAACAACAGGAAATTGTTGAATTCTTATTTACAATGACGGCACGGACGATGCTGGGCCAATTGTACCCCCCTACCAGAGTCAGTTGAAAGCAGGACAGCCCCCCCCTACCAGAGTCAGTTGATAGCAGGACAGCCCCCCCCCCCCCCCTACCAGAGTGAGTTGATAGCAGGACAGCCTACCAGAGTGAGTTGATAGCAGGACAGCCCCCCCCCCCCCTACCAGAGTCAGTTGAAAGCAGGACAGCCCCCCCCTACCAGAGTCAGTTGAAAGCAGGACAGCCCCCCCCTACCAGAGTCAGTTGAAAGCAGGACAGCCCCCCCCTACCAGAGTCAGTTGAAAGCAGGACAGCCCCCTCCCCCCCCTACCAGAGTCAGTTGAAAGCAGGACAGCCCCCCCCCCCCCCCCCCCAGAGTCAGTTGAAAGCAGGACAGCCCCCCCCCCCCTCCCCAGAGTCAGTTGAAAGCAGGACAGCCCCCCTGTTTGGGGAAAGTACTCTAGCCTACCTGACCTGGGGTCTGTTGTCACATGAACTACAAGGTGACTTATAAGCATTGTTCTATTAGCAGAGGAATCGGGGGGGGGGGGGGGGGGGGGACAATAATAACATTAATATCAGTTGGTGAGTGCAGAGTGAACGCGGAATCATCCATCTTGTGATGTCTTTCAAGAACAGCTCATTCACATGCCCTCGAGCGTACGTATTTACACACACAGACACAGAGAGAGACACGAGGGAATCTTGGAGGGTCAGGAGTATCCGTAGGCCGGGTAAGGAATGTTCATGTGGGTATAAAGTAGTACATTGTGATGTACTAAAATGTGTCGTGCAGCATCTCAGCCTAATAGACCAGCATCCCACAGGACACACACAGGTGTGTTCACTGATGTTCATCCCTTGCCCAAGTATAGACAGTCTTCTGGATTAAACATCTCACACCGGAGGGTGTGTTTGTGCTTCCTACCACCGATACCGTCTGCTGTTCAGGACTGTTTAAATGTGTCACCTGTGGCTCATGTCAGAACAATATCAATACATTCAAGACCGGCGTTTCAGTCAGGCAGAGCTGTGGACACCTCTCAGTGCTGAAGGACCCCACTCAGTTATCCCATGGCCCCAACATCAGCTGACTACGCCCTCTTTCTCTCTGGCCGCAGTGCTGTGTGGTGTTACAGGAGGCCCTGGGCTGCACACATGCACGAACGCACATGAGCACACGCATGCGTGGCCAAACACGTACAAAACATTCAAAATGAACTCTGTGGATCATGGGTTTTAGTTTGTGACACTGAACTTGTTGTCTGGTACATCAAAAAAACAAAAACATAATACATTCCTATCTGGGTCACTGAATGGCTATAAAAACACATGTGACCGATTGTTAGGGACTCCAGGGGTGGCCAAACCTGTGCTCCCGAAGACCTACGGCAAAAGCTGGAGGGTAGTCTTTCAGGGTACATTTTAGTCATTTAGCAGACGCTCTTATCCAGAAGCGACTTACAGTTATAGTGCATACATTCAAATACACTGCTCAAAAAAAATAAATGGGAACACTTAAACAACACAATGTAACTCCAAGTCAATCACACTTCTGTGAAATCAAACTGTCCACTTAGGAAGCAACACATTTCACATGCTATTGTGCAAATGGAATAGACAAAAGGTGGAAATTATAGGCAATTAGCAAGACAATCCCAATAAAGGAGTGGTCCCCCCCATACTGGGAATTGAACCGACAACCCTGGTGTTACAACCAACTGAGCCATAAGGTGAAGCGTTAACCCTCCATCACACACGCATCCCGCCGTTATATCCACGGTCGGCTGGGTTTGGGTCATGAAATATTGTGCGGATGAATGGCCGGTGGGTGACGGGCGGGTTGAATAAAGAGAAAAAAAAATGCTGTGAAAATCCATTCATGTATAATTATTGTGGAATTCATGAGGTTTTTCCTTCCATTATATTGAATCGAGTTATTTTATCTGGTGTTAGTGCATAAGCCGAAGCTTTAGGGCCCAACTGTACGCTCGTCAAATACACGCCAATAGCCAAATGCTTTCAAACCTGGAGGCAAAAAAAAGGACAATGTAGGATTTTATTTCAATAACAGAAATTGAAAATAAAGAGAAGGGAAAGCCAGAACAGAAGTCTATTGTATGAGAAATATATTTAGTGTGATTGTGAGCCGCTATACAAATTCAATAGTCACAAGATGGGATAAAAAAAATAAAAATGGCACATCAAGGTCATTGTACTGTTCAGATGGGTTAAATGGAAAAGTGAAATACGGACACTGACTGTCTTTAACCTACCACACACAATATTAACTTCTGCAGTAGGGTTGCAAAGGGTCGGAAACTTCCCGGAATCTTTCCATGGAAAGTAACGCCCTGGAATATTGGGGAATTTTGCTTAAATTCATTTTTTTTTGTACATTTTTTTTTAAATAAGCTTTTTCTGTGGGATACACATAAGGCCTAGGTCTTGTGGCATATTTTGGTTAAACTATCCCCAATTCAATGGAATTGCAACCCTCTGCATGTACAGTGCATTCTTAGATCACATGAACAGAACATTCTTCCATCACATGTACAGCTGATTCTCAAGATCTTGCACACTAATGAGATGCTATTGAGCTACTACTACACTGTCTGAGCCAAGGACTACATGCTTTATGATACGTTTTGATTACAATACTGGTTGGGGTGAATATATTTCATATGACAGTCAGCAAAAAAAGAAACGTCCCTTTTTCAGGATCCTGTCTTTCAAAGATAATTGGTAAAAATCCAAATACTGTAAAGGGCTTAAAAGCTGTTTCCCATGCTTGTTCAATGAACCATAAATGAATGAACATGCACCTGTGGAACGGTCGTTAAGACACTAACAGCTTAGAGGTCGCCCGATTAATCGGAATGGTTGATTAATTAGGGCCGAAGTTTTCATAACAAAAATCGGTAATCGTCATTTTTGGACGCCGATTATATAGCACTCCACGAGGAGACTACGTGGCAGGCTGACCACCTGTTACGCGAGTGCTGCACGCAGCCAAGGTAAGTCGCTAGCTAGCATTTAAAACGTATTTTCAAAAAAAATAAATCTTAACATAAATCACACGTTAACTACACATGGTTGATAGTTTATCTAGCTTGTACTGCATTGCGTATAATCAATATGGTGCCTGTTAATTTATCATCGAATCACAGCCTACTTCGCCAAACGGGTAACGATTTAAGCGCATTCGCGAAATTAAGCACTGCCGTTGCACCAATGTACCTAACCATAAACATCAATGCCTTTCTTAAAAATCAATACACAAGAATATATTTTTTAAACCTGCATATTTAGTTAAAATCAATTCATGTTAGCAGGCAATATTAACTAGGGAAATTGTGTCACTTCTCTTGCATTCTGTGCAAGCAAAGTCAGGGTATATGCAGCAGTTTGGGCCGCCTGGCTCGTTGCGAACCGTGTCAAGTCAATTTATTCCTAACAAAGACCGTAATTAATTTGCCAGAATTGTACATAATTCTGACATAACATTGAAGGTTGTACAATGTAACAGCAAAATTTAGACAGGGATGCCACCCGTTAGATAAAATACGGAACGGTTCCGTATTTCACTGAAAGAATAAACGTTTTGTTTTCGTAATGATAGTTTCCGGATTCGACCATATTAAATGACCAATGGCTCGTATTGCTGTGTGTTATTATGTTATAATTAAGTCTATGATTTGAAGGAGCAGTCTGACTGAGCGGTGGTAGGCACCAGCAGGCTCGTAAGCATTCATTCAAACAGCACCTTTGTGCGTTTGCCAGCAGCTCTTCGCTGTGCTTTAAGCTTTGAGCTGTTTATGACTTCAAGCCTATCAACTCCCGAGGTTAGGCTGCTGTAACCGATGTGAAATGGCTAGCTAGCTAGCAGGGTGCGCGCTAATAGCGTTTCAATCGGTGACGTCACTCGCTCTGAGACTTGGAGTAGTTGATCCCCTTGCTCTGCAAGGGCCGCGGCTTTTGTGGAGCGATGGGTAATGATGCTTCGAGGGTGGCTGTTGTCGATGTGTTCCTGGTTTGAGCCCAGGTAGGGGCGAGGAGAGGGACGGAAGCTATACTGTTACACTGGCAATACTAAAGTGCCTATAAGAACATCCAATAGTCAAAGGTATATGACATACAAATGGTAGAGAGAGAAATAGTCCTATAATAACTACAACCTAAAACATCTTGCCTGGGAATATTGAAGACTCATGTTAAATGGAACCACCAGCTTTCATATGTTCTCATGTTCTAAGCAAGGAACTTAAACGTTAGCTTTTTTACATGGCACTTTTACTTTCTTCTCCAAAACTTTGTTTTTGCATTATTTAAACCAAATTGAACATGTTTCATTATTTAATTGAGGCTAAATAGATTTTATTGATGTACTATTATTGTTAAAATAAGTGTTCATTCAGTATTGTGGTAATTGTCATTATTACAACAACAAAAAACGTCCGATTAATCAGTATCGGCTTTTTTTGGGCACTCCCAATAATCGGTATCGGCGTTAAAATCATTATCGGTCGACCTCGACAAGCAACCTCTGGCAAAAGCCCCTCTACTTCTATTCGAGGTGAAAATGATGAATAAGACACTTTATGGTCAGCTCATGGTCCTCCTGGAATCAGAAGTTTATTTTTGACTCAATGGAGGAACGTAGTCAGAGAAATGCTGATGAATGTCTTGCTCGAGCTGTGTATGCAACTGTTCACCTCTGATGCTCACAGCAATGTGTATTGGAAGAGATTTCTGAATGTTCTTCACCCAGCATACACCCCTTCAACCAGACATGATTTATCTACTCATTTGCTGGATGCAGAGTTCAACAGAGTTCAAGTGAAGGTCAAGCAGATCAGAGAAAGCAGACTGTATTGCAATCATCTCTGATGGGTGGTCGAATGTTCGTGGGCAAAGAATAATTAACTACATCTCCACCCCTCAACCAGTATTCTACAAGACCACAGACAAGGGTCTCTACATTGCAGATGAGCTGAAGGCAGTCATCAATGACCTTGGACCACAGAAGGTATTTTCAATGTTGACAGACAAGGCTGCAAACACGACGGCTGCTTGGTCTAAAGTGGAGGAGTCCTACCCTCACATCACACCCATTGGCTGTGCTGCTCATGCATTTAAATCTGCGCATCAAGGACATGATGGCACTGAAAACAAATGATACGCTCTACAAGAGAGCCAAGGAAATGGTTAGGTATGTGAAGGGTCATCAAGTTATAGCAGCAATCTACCTCATCAAGCAAAGTGAGAAGAATAAGAGCACCACATTGAAGCTGCCCAGCAACACCCGTTGGGGTGGTGTTGTCATCATGTTTGACAGTCTCCTGGAGGGGAAGGAGACTCTCCAAGAAATGGCCATATCACAGTCCGACATCATGAGGATCCTGGATGATGTATTTTGGGAGAGAGTGGTAAGCAGCCTGAAACTCCTAAAACCTATTGCAGTAGCCATTGCACAGATTGAGGAAGACAATGCCATCCTGTCTGATGTTCAGACTGCTTGCAGATATAAGATAAGAAATCCGTACTGCCCTGCCCAATTCACTGTTGCTCCAAGCAGAGGAAACTGCAGTTCTGAAATACATCAAAAAGCGTGAAGACTTCTGCCTGAAGCCCATACACGCCGCAGCGTACATGTTGGACCCCAACTATGCTGGCAAGAGATCAGCAAGGCCTGTGGTGTCATCCCAACAGTGTCTCACCACCTTGGCCTGGATGAGGGCAAGGTTCTTGGCAACACGGCGGTTGGAACCAAAAATCTCAAATTTGGACTCAAGGTTCTGACCAAAAAGGACATATTTCCACTGGTCTAATATCCATTGTTTGTGTTTCTGGGCCGAAGCAAGTCTTTATTATTAGTGTCCTTTAGTAGTGGTTTCTTTGCATAAATTCAACCCGGAAGGCCCGATTCTTGCAGTCTCCTCTGAACAGCTGATGTTGAGATAGATGTATGTTAAAAGAACTGAAGCATTTATTTAGGCTGCAATCTGATGTGCAGTTGATTACCGATTTATGGAGGCTGGTAACTAATGAACTTATCCTCTGCAGCAGAGGTAACTCTGGGTCTTCCATTCCATTCTGAGTCTGGTAACTCTAATTAACGTATCCTCTGCAGCAGAGGTAACTCTGCGTCTTCCTTTCCTGTAGCGGCCCTCATGAGACAGTTTCATCAGAGACCTTGATGGTTTTTTGCGACTGCACTTGAAGAAACGTTCAAAGCTCTTGAAATATTCTGCATTGAGACTGTCATTTCTCTTTTCTTATTTGAGCGTTTTGCCATAATATGGACTTGGTCTTTTACCAAATGAGGCGATACCACCCCTACAACACGACTGAGACACTCAAACGCATTGAGACGGAAACTAAACTCCACAAGATAACTCTTCAGGCACACCTGTTAATTGAAATGCATTCCAGGTAACTACCTCATGAAGCTGGTTGAGAGAATGCCAAGAGTGTGCAAAGCTGTCAATGCAAAGGGTGGCTACTTTGAAGAATCTCCAATATATACATATGAGAGAACTTTACTGATGTCATTGGCAACTTGATTGAATGCTTCAATCTGTCAATGTACGACATATTTTCTGGTTTATTTTAGTCTTCTAATAGGGCAACAAGTAATGACAGACTCTGCCAAGTCCAACAACTAGATGTTCCGGTTTTTCAGGGGAAATGGAAAGACTTCCTGTGACAGGTGCTTTTGGACGTTACCAAGGCGACATACATTCTTAACTCCTCCCCCACATTTACTCTGTTATGAACAGTGCAGAGGTGAGCCTCACAACAGTTCTTTTCTCTTCTTGTCAAGACCAGTATGTAGATGATCTAGTTTCAGGTGTTTTGTTTACGTTAGTTTATCACAGAAGAGAAGCGGCATCTATATTTAGATATACAAGTTGACTAACACATACCCTACCAATTGTTTAGGACGTTATAAGAAGAAACAGGGCCTATCATACAGTGAGCTCCAAAAGTATTGGGACAGTGACAAATGTGTTGTTGCTGAAATCATACAATGACTGAAATAAAACAGTTAAAGTGCAGACTGTCAGGCTTCATTTGAGGGTATTTTTTTATCCATATCAGGTGAACTGTTAAGAAATTACAGCACTTTAAATACACATAGTCCCCTCATTTTAGGAGACCAAAAAGTATTGGAACAAATTCACTTGTGTATTAAAAGTGGTAAAAAAATAAAGTTCAATATTTGGTCCCATAGTCCTAGTCCACGCAATGACTACATCAACCTTATGACACTAAACTTGTTGGATGCATTTACTGTTTGTTTTGTGTTTCAGATTATTTTGTGCCCAATAGAAATTAATAGTAAATAATGTATGGTGTTATTTTGGAGTCACTTTTATTGTAAATAAGGATAGAATGTTTCTTAACACTTCTACATTAAATGTGGATGCTACCATGGTTACGGATAGTCCTGAATTAATTTGTGAATAATGATGAGTGACAAAGTTAAATGCACAAATATAACTGTCACAAAACTTTGAGCGCACGGTAAATTAGGCTTCAAAAAACAAAAATGCACTGCCTGTACAGCTCTTTCTATATTAGCAGGTCGGGCCTCAGATGTTCACTTTATTACATGTAGTTAGGCGGTTGCAGGTGAACAAACAGCTGACCCGCGCATCACTAACACACCTGCTTACGCATGTCTAGCAGATCCATTAGTATCTAATGAGGCCTGACGTTCTCGTTAGGAGGCAGTCAAGCACCACCACGCTAATGAACGCAGACACTAATGACTATCCGATTACTGCTAATACACAGTTAACACACGGCTAATGAACAATCAGAGAGAGAACGAACGAGGGAAAAAAAAAAGATTTCCAGAGGGTTTTTGAATGAGCTGGTTAATTAGTGATAATGAATAATAAGCAGTCTGAATGAAGACCTGGGGCCTGGAGACTGGGGCCTGGGTAAGATCACATGATCTACAGTACTGTTACACACATTCATTTAACCTGTCCATGTCACAGAAGCTAAGGGTGTGTGTGTGTGTGTTACCCTGTGGACTGTCAGAGACACACACATACGGACAATTTGCATCTAAAAAAGGACCCATCAGCACCAACATGTGAAGTCCATGTCAAATTGGGAAAAAATTAAGTTAAGAGTTTGAGAAATTAAGCCATACATATTTTTTTGTAATTGTTTTCCATCCCAACAATGTGGAATGAGAGCTTTGATTTCTGATCAAACAGATGGAAAAGTAGACATCTTAGACAACATCTACCAGAAAAAGTCTTCAGACCTCTTGACATTCTCATGTAACAACTTATTCTAAAATGGAATCATTGTTTGTATACATTTGTATTTTTCACTCAAATGACACACCGTGATGATGACGCAAAATATATCTATATTTTTTCTCTTCTGAAATTGTAGATATCTAAATAAGTTATGTAAATGTAATTTCTGTCAGTATTCAGACCCTTTACTCAGTACTTTGTTGAAGCACTTTTGGTAGCGATTACAGCCTGGAGTCTTCTTGGGTATGATGCTACAAGCTTGGCACACCTTTATTTGGGGATATTTTCCCCTTCTCTGCAGATGCTCTCAAGCTCTGTCAGGTTGGATGGATAGAGTTGCAGCATAGCTATTTTCAGGTCTCTCCAGAGATGTTAAATCGGGTTCAAGTCCGGGCTCTGGCTGGGCTATTCAAGGACATTCAGAGACTTGTCTCAAAGCCACTCCTGCATTGTCTTGGCTGTGTACTTAGGGTCAATGTCCTGTTGGAAGGTGAATCCTCGACCCAGTCTGAATTTGAGCGCTCGAGCAGGTATTCATCAATTATCTCTCTGTACTTTGTTCCGTTCATCTTTGCCTCGATCCTGATTAGTGTCCCAGTCAATGCCACTGAAAAACATCTCCACAGCATGATGCAGCCACCACCATACTTCACCGTAGCTATGTTCCCAGGTTTCCTCCAGACGCAACACTTGGCATTCAGGCCAAAGAGTTCGATCTTTGTTTCATTAGACCAGACAATCTTGGTCTGAGAGTCTTTAGGTGCCTTTTGGCAAACTCCAAGCGGGCTGTCATGTGCCTTTTACTGAGGAGTGGCTTCTGTCTGGCCACTCTACCATAAAGGCCTGATTGGCGGACTTCTGCAGAGATGGTTGTCTTTCTGGAAGGTTCTCCCATCTCCACAGAAACTCTGGAGCTCTGTCAGAGTGACCATCAGGTTCTTAGTCATCTCCCTGACCAAGGCCCTTCTCCCCAGATTGGTCAGGCTGCCAGCTCTAGGAAGAGTCTTGGTGGTTCCAAAATTGTTCCACTTAAGAATGATGGAGGCCACCGTGTTCTTGGGGACCTTCAAATGGTGCAGAAATGTTTTGGTGCCCTTCCCCAGATCTGTGCCTCGACACAATCCTGTCTCGGAGCTCTACGGTCAATTCCTTCGACCTCATGGCTTGGTTTTTACTCTGACATACACGGTCAACTGTGGGACATCAGACAGGTGTGTGACATTTCAAATCTTATCCAATCAAGTTGTAGAAATATCTCAAGGAAGATCAATGGAAACAGGATGCACCGGCGCTCAATTTCGACACAGAGGAAATATCTTCAAGATATTTCTAATTTCTCTCCCTCATGATGAAGGTTGACAGAATTAACAAGTAAAGGTAGAGTCAATGCAAATAGCCCGGGTGGCCATGTGATTAATTGTTCAGCAGTCTTATGACTTGGGGGAAGAGGCTGTTAACCTCTCTAGGGGGTGTGGGACGACACCTGGCCAACATCCAATGAAATTGCAGAGCGCCAAATTCAAAAACAGAAATACTCATTAAAAAAATACAAGTGTTATACATCGGTTTAAAGATTAACTTCTTGTTCATCCAACCACGTTGTCAGATTTCAAGAAGGCTTTACGGCGAAAGCATACCATGTGATTATCTGAGAACATCGCCCAGCAGACAAATCATTACAAACAGTTACCAGCCAAGTAGAGGAGTTAAGCACGCACGCCTGAGGGGCCACAGTGTTGAGAATCAGTGTGGCAGATGTGTTGTTGCCGAACCTTACTGGCCGACTACACTGCTCGCTTCGCGTGCGCTTTACAAAATAAATTTAGAAATCTATGTTAATCAATTATTGGACCCACACTGATCATGCGCGCCAACTAGCATCTGCGTTGCCAAGGGACAAAATAGAAATTAGTTATATTTCTGACGCAGATCACGCTGCAAGTCCTGCCCCTCCCATCTCCTCATTTGTTTATAGAAGCAGGTACCCACGTGCCATCCCCTCATTGGTTATACCCACATAGGTGACTGAAAGATGAATGAGGTCAGTGGAGGTAAAGCACCTAATTTATGAAAGTTGCCAATCGCAATATAAAATCAAGAGAAGAAAGCCTGGAAGGAAGTGAGATGACTAGAAACGAGTCGGTTGGCTGTTTTATGTGTGGATTAATTGGCGTAGTAGAGGACCTTGTGCATTTCAGGTAAAATACAACTCAATGTTTATATCCCAGGACAAATTAGCTAGCAACAGCAAGCTAGCTAAATAGGACAAATTAGCTAGCAAGTGCAAGCTAACTAGCTAAAGTGCCATAAATGTTTAATGCTTTTCGACCTGTCCTTAAATTATTTTAATTGGTTCAGAGTTTGTTTTGATATTTTAACCTGCGTGTCGTGATCGCGTTTGGTGTGGGGAGGGCAAAATAAATGTATGCACGATGGCACAGCCGGTTTGGGTCCCATGTTACCATCTGGGGCGGCCCATTAGGAAGTCCAGGATCCAGTTGCAGAGGGAGGTGTTTAGTCCCAGGGTCCTTAGTTTAGTGATGAGCTTTGATGGCACTATGGTGTTGAACGCTGAGCTGTAGTCAATGAACAGCATTCTCACATAAATGTTTATTTTGTCCAGGTGTGAAAGGGCAGTGTGGAGTGCAATAGAGATTGCATGATCTGTGGATCGGTTGGGGCTGTATGTGAATTGGAGTGGGTCTACAATTTCCCGGGATGATGGCGTTGTGAACCATGACCAGCCGTTCAAAACACTTCATGACTATTGACGCGAGTGCTACAAGGCCATGGTGCTCTAATGCATGCTTCAGTGTGTAAAAAAGGCATTCAGCACGTCTGGTAGGCTCGCGTCACTGGGCAGCTCTCGGCTGAGTTTCCCTTTGTAGTCTAATAGTTTGCAAGCCCTGCCACACCCGAGCAGCGTCAGAGCCAGTGTAGCAGGATTCAACCGTAGGCCTATATTGATACTTTGCCTGTTTGATGGTTCGTCTGAGGGCATAGCGGGATTTCTTATAAACGCCTGGATTAGTGCCCCGCTCCTTGAAAGCGCCAGCTCCCGCCTTTAGCTTGGTGCAGCTGTTGCCTGTAATCCATGGCTTCTGGTTGGGATATGTACGTGCGGTCAGTGGGGACTACGTCATTGATGCACATATTAATGAAGCCAATGATGATGACTGTGGGGGTATACTCCTCAATGCCATTGTATGAATCATGGAACATATTCCAGTCTGTGCTAGTATAACAGTCCTGTAGTGTAGCATCCGCATCACCTGACCACTTTTAGTGACTTAGTCACTGGTACTTCCTGCTTTAGTTTTTTTCTTGTAAGCAGGAGTCAGGAGGATAGAATTCTGGTCAGATTTGCCAAAATGGAGGGCGAGGGAGAGCTTTGTACAAGTCTCTGTGTGGAGTAAAGGTGGTCTACAGTTTTTTCTCCCCTCTGGTTGCACATGTGAGATGCTGGTAGAAATGAGGTAAAACGGATTTAAGTTTGCCTGCAAATAAAGTCCCCGGCCACTAGGAGCACCACTTCTGGATGAGCATTTTCTTGTTTGCTTATGGTCTTATACAGCTCGTTGAGTGCGGTTTTAGTGCCAGCGTCGGTTTGTGGTGGTAAATAGACGGCTAAGAAAAATAGAGATGAAAACTCATGGTAAATAGTGTGGTCTACAGCTTATCATGAGGTACTCTACCTCAGGCGAGCAATACCACAAGACGACCTTACATTTTCGACATTGTGCACCAGCTGTTATTGACAAATAGAAACACACCTCCCACCCCTCGTCTTACTGGACGTAGCTGTTCTGTCGATGCACGGAAAACCCAGCATACCCGTGATGTTCAGCCACGACTCTGTGAAACATTTTAATTTAACTGGGCAAGTCAGTAAAAAAATATATCTTATTTACAATGACGGCCTACCGGGGAACAGTGGGTTACTTGCCTTGTTTAGGGGCGGAATGGATTTTTACCTTGTCAGCTCAGGGATTCGATCCAGCAACCTTTTGGTTACTGGCCCAACGCTCTAACCAAAATAGCACAATTGGTTAGGAGCCTGTAAAACGTCAGCCATCCCCTCCAGCGCCATTCAAGATCACTTTCGCAGTCAAAAAGCCAAGATCTACTGCTCAGAAATATATAATTATTTATTTTTTAACATTAATATATAAAAACATTTTTTTTTATATAAACCTAATGAAACAATTCTGTAGGATTGATTTTTGTACAGTAGGCCTAATACATTATAACAGCATATTGGCTATATGCCTGGCCTGCCAATATTGTTCTTCTCAGACCATATTAGATTTCAAGACTCTAGCTTTGATAACAAAATAGATCAGTTGCTGTTGCACTTGTGAGAGGCACAGCTTTGCATCAATTGAACTAATTTGCTTTTTTAAATTTACTGGACTAATGGTACCTGCATCTGATGGTCATAGCGCCTTCAAGACAACTGGGAACTCAGAAGAAACAAGGTCAAATCACGACGTCAGTGAACTCGATTGCTAAAATGGATTTAACATTAGCATTTTGTCCAATAAACAATTGACTAGCACAAACGTGATTTTGTTTAGGCCTTTTAGTTAGTTTGACATTTGGCAATGTGAAACCAACCAAACGATAAAAATAAGTCTAAATGATTAGAACTATGTTTGAAAGCGCACATAGAGTAGTATTTTCTTTAGATGAAGAACACATGGACAGGAGAGACCTGATCCTAGATCAGCACTCCTACTCAGATGCTTTATGACTACAGGCCTGACTCAGATTGATCTCACCCGGAGCAGGTCTGATGTTTCTATGACAATCAACGCAACAGTTAAAAACAAGAGATTTAAATGCCTTTTTATATGACTTGTGAATCTTTTCAGGGAACTAGATGTATGTCGCACGCCACTACTTCACAGGAGAGGCGTAAACAGATGTTCTTTCAAAATGTGTTTTTTTGGGGCAGAAATAACTTCTGGAACACGTGAACTTAATAACAAACTTGTATTCCATCTGTAAATACAAATTAAATTACGAGCCTAGTTGGTTTAACCACGGAAAAAGTCAGGAACCTTCCCACTAGCCATGATTGGCTGAGAAAATGTATGGGCTGGACATGCCGGGAGATGGGTTTGGATTGGTCTCCCATGTAGCATGCTTCTGTCTATAACGTGAGCTGATGAGTATGTGTTGAATATTCTTTCTATCATGCCGTTTTTTAAAGATTTAATGTTAGCCATCAAGAACTACAAAAGTTTTACTACTTTTCTCAACATTGATGTCCTGAATTTAGCAGGCGCTGTCGGCAGATCAGTAGGAAAAAGTGATGGGCTACTTCCTGCACACGCCCCGGTCAGTGTGAACCGGAGTGACTTGACACTACGCTGACCAAACAAGATGTAGCTACAATCAAAACAGAGTTAAATGGTTCCAGTCAGTTGTGAAGCATTCCTCTTTGTATACGGGTAAGAGTCTAGCTACATTTTTAGATATTATACATTTCTAATTTTATCTGAAAGTTGTTTTCATTGCAAGTTAAAGCCTACTGTTAGCTAGCTAAAGAATGTTAGCTTGCTGGCTCGCTAGCTAACATTACATGTATGATCTGTGTAGTAATATTATTCAAATAAAGACATATTTTCATAGCTCGCTAACATTGAACATAGTTGCTTAGCTTTAGCTACCTGCAGATTCATACTACAGCTATTACTATGTTTGTATTGGTAGTAAGAGTTTGGATTATTCCGGGTCATTGTTTAGGTCGCTACATGTGTAAAACAGAAGACTTTGCCAGATTGTTACATGACCCATCAAGTTAGCCAGATAATGTGCCTGGGGGTGATTACAGCCATCTATTGTATTTTATGAACATGTGTACGTCTCGAGAATAGTGACCCATCCTCTTAGCTAGATGTGCCTGGGGGTGATTACAGCCATCTATTGTATTTTATGAACATGTGTACGTCTCGAGAATAGTGACCCATCCACTTAGCTAGATGTGGCTGGGGAGTGGTTACAGCATTTCCTTCACATGACCCATCAATTTAAACAAGTGTTTCTGGGTAAGAATCATCTAATAACTATAACATATTTACACCTGAACATTTTTTTTTATATATTGCTACCACGCAAGTAAACATTTCACTGTACCGTTTACACCCTCTGTATCCTGTGATGAATAAACATTGATTTCATTACATTTAGTGTGTTACCAGAGAGGGTAATGTGAAGAACATGACCTGCAACAAAGTCAGATTGGGATATAGGCCAAGGACTAGATGAAGTGTATTTTTACCTGGAGCTTTTCCTTATTGTAGGCTACTACTTTTAGTTTTGAAAGCTTTGATTGTTTAGAACATGGCCTCACATGTGAATCCTTAAAGAGACGGGCCAAGAGACGGGCCAAGAGACGGGCCAAGAGACGGGCCAAGAGACGGGCCAAGAGACGGGCCAAGAGACGGGCCAAGAGACGGGCCAAGAGACGGGCCAAGAGACGGGCCAAGAGACGGGCCAAGAGACGGGTGTAGAGACGGGTGTAGAGACGGGTGTAGAGACGGGTGTAGAGACGGGTGTAGAGACGGGTGTAGAGACGGGTGTAGAGACGGGTGTAGAGACGGGTGTAGAGACGGGTGTAGAGACGGGTGTAGAGACACTGACTGGGTGTAGAGACACTGACTGGGTGTAGAGACACTGACTGGGTGTAGAGACACTGACTGGGTGTAGAGACACTGACTGGGTGTAGAGACACTGACTGGGTGTAGAGACACTGACTGGGTGTAGAGACACTGACTGGGTGTAGAGACACTGACTGGGTGTAGAGACACTGACTGGGTGTAGAGACACTGACTGGGTGTAGAGACACTGACTGGGTGTAGAGACACTGACTGGGTGTAGAGACACTGACTGGGTGTAGAGACACTGACTGGGTGTAGAGACACTGACTGGGTGTAGAGACACTGACTGGGTGTAGAGACACTGACTGGGTGTAGAGACACTGACTGGGTGTAGAGACACTGACTGGGTGTAGAGACACTGACTGGGTGTAGAGACACTGACTGGGTGTAGAGACACTGACTGGGTGTAGAGACACTGACTGGGTGTAGAGACACTGACTGGGTGTAGAGACACTGACTGGGTGTAGAGACACTGACTGGGTGTAGAGACACTGACTGGGTGTAGAGACACTGACTGGGTGTAGAGACACTGACTGGGTGTAGAGACACTGACTGGGTGTAGAGACACTGACTGGGTGTAGAGACACTGACTGGGTGTAGAGACACTGACTGGGTGTAGAGACACTGACTGGGTGTAGAGACACTGACTGGGTGTAGAGACACTGACTGGGTGTAGAGACACTGACTAGACAAAGAGCTCTCCAGTTGGAGTACCAAAACATTCAAGGCCATTTTCTCAAAAGTGGGGTTTCAGGTTTATCCACTTTTAAAGCAGAATCACTTTCACATTGTTCCTCAAATGCAGTGTATGATATACAATTGTATTTATTATAGCAGTGAGTCTTTACTCTTATGAACAAGTCTTATATGTAAAAATAATTTGTACAGATTGTTAGCGTACACCTAATATGTTACCCCTGTTGATGATGCTCATATACATATATACACACATACAGTTGAACTAAAAGATTACATGTAACAAAAAAGATATACGAAATAATAATGTATGTTGATGCTAATATGACGTACAATATTCCATGATGTTTCTATATGATAAATTTATATATATATATTTAATATGCCAAAACCATTTTTTTTTAAAGATTCATTAATTCTAATTAACTTAAATCATTATGACACACCCCTCACTATTGTCATTGGTTACACTAATTGCACTGTTTGTCTACATAACTGTTCCTAGGCCGTCATTGTAAATAAGAATGTGTTCTTAACTGACTTGCCTAGTTAAATAAAGGTTAAAAAAAATTATAAAAAAATACCCGGGTCAAGTATTCATCACATTACCCTGAAGAAGGCACAGTGATGCCGAAACGTTGGTAAATACCAATTAATTGCTGGGAGATTACACATGGTGTGCGACTTTATTTATTTTGATAGGTTATTCTTTACAACGCAACAACAAAATCCACCCCACTCAAATGTTGCTACATAAGACTAAATTGAGGTCGGTCACATTTGATTATTTCTAGGTTGTAAAAGTAGGCAAGAAATGTTTTGACAAAGTACGACTTGTTTTGAGGTTTATGACAATCAATACAAACGTTATGACAAGAGATTTAATAACGCCTGTTGAATGTCTGATGTAAAACCTACTTCGGTGAATAAAATACCTCAACGTGTTTGCTTATCACGTGACTTTTCTGTTTCTCTCCTGTTCGTTCATTCACACTGCTGTTTCATCAAACAGATTATTTTCATATTATTCTCAACAAAAGCGAGAAAAGCCATCATAGCCAAACTATAGTTTTAAAACGTTCATCGTTGTTTGGCCAAACTGACCGTGCTGTCACCTCATTCTCTCTCTCCCACAGACAACGACGAGAGGGAGGCAGTAGAAGTCCGGAAACACAGTTGCTACAGCATACCAACCCCACAAAACACATTTTATGAGCGATAAATTGTTATATAAAAACTGGGATACTTACTTTTATCAACTGTGACTTGTTTCGCTTCAGTTCGTCAGTTAGTTTGTTTGACTTCTACCATAGTCACCTGCGGCAGGTAAGTAATAAAATAGCGTCCTACACACCTGTTACCCTGGCTGTCTCGTGTGCTGCCAGAAAGACCCCGTCTCAATTTAATTAAACTCATACACATCAAATGGTCACATGAACAATCAAACAGAAACGTATGGAACTATGAATTCCAATTATATGGAAAAGGGTAAGAAATATTAGGTATACGTGTCATCTATAGACTGTTTTCGACCGTTTTAATAACTTTTTAGACAGGCAGCGTCTGGACAGCTGGATAAGGGAATGTGACGCCTATGCCATCAACATCAGGACCGGCTGCGCGCTCACGTGTGTTGTTGTATCTGCAGTGCGCGTACCGGCAGACCGAAGTATATACAGGTAGGCCTACCATTAGCAAAGTGTTGTTGACCAATGCGTTGTCATTCCTGAGGAATTATTCTCTGAAATCCGCCACTACAGGAAAAGCCACTCTTTGTTAACAGGATTCTAAATAATACAAGTCTCTCTGAGGCGGCAGGTAGCCTAGTGGTTAGATCGTTGGACTAGTAGTAACCGAATGGTTGCTAGATCGAATCCCCGAGCTGAGGTAAAAATCTGTCATCCTGAACAAGGCAGTTAACCCACTGTTCCTAGGCTGTCATTGAAGCTAAGAATTTGTCCTTAACTGACTTGCCGAGTTAAAAAAAAGTAAAATAAATAAATCAAAAATCTCCCTGAATCAACCTTAACGAAACCATTAGGGGGGGGTCACTTTCTGGGCCAATTGCAAAGTTAGAAGCCCCACCTATTTTAACAATTTCAGATTTTAAACCAAAGATTGTCTTTTATATTGACACGCTATTGGACTGTCTTCTCTAACAATGGGAATAAATGTCTGCAAAGGCAGGCAGGAAGAGGCGGGAGCAAGTGGGAAAAGTCTAGCCAATGAGAGGTCAGATTTGCATCTGAACAACAGGCACAACTCTGATATAAAATTGTTTTTCTCGAAGTTGCCGGGATGCCACGTGTTAGCACATATATC